>NW_026623475.1:128960-156189 GCF_030028575.1 Malurus melanocephalus
GGCGCCTCCATCTCTGCAGAGGTTTGGAAGCCAGGTATTCTTGCCATTCCATGAAGGAAGGCTGTTGGGATGCAGAYGTGCCTGCAGTTCTGAGATTTCACCTGGAAATCATCCTGTGCCAAAGGGTCACTTCCCACCTGATTGTTCTGTCCAGCTCAGTAACCGTGGGAGCTCTGGTGATGCTGATGCGCTTTGGCCGTCTTGGCCTGGAGTGAGGGGCGGGAGCTGCTCTGTTGGATAAATCCTCATCCCAGTTCTTCAGACCTGCCTCCCAGTTGGCTGCCCTCACTCACCTCTGAAAATTGAGAAATTCTAGGGTTTTTTAGCAAATGAAATTGTGCTGACTGTTGGCATCTGTAAATAAAATCTGGGAAGGATGTACATGGACATTATGGTGGATCTCTACTGCAGTCCCAATGCACAAGGAATATGCTACCCCAGTCCCCATCAACTTCTCTGTGGGAACTGGAAAAAGCACATCCCACTTTTCCTTTCCATTTCATATGGTTAACTGGATGGTTTTTGTGCTTTTCAGGTGCCGGAGAGTCTGGGAAAAGCACCATCGTGAAGCAGATGAAGTAAGTGAGCACAGGCTGGAGCCTTTGTTTTTGTGTGAGATGGGATAAGAAATGTGTGGTGCCCTCCTGGTTTGGCTTGGCAATAACATCTTGGTTTTCTTCCAGGATTATCCATGAGGATGGCTACTCAGAGGAGGAATGCAAACAGTATAAAGTGGTTGTGTACAGCAACACCATCCAATCCATCATCGCCATCATCAGAGCCATGGGGAGGCTAAAGATAGACTTTGGGGAAGTTGCCAGAGCAGTGAGTATTCCATTTATTTCCTTRCTCTGAAATGTGTTAATGAATCCTGGAATTTCAGTTTGTTACAGGATAAAGTAGCAAAAAACCTGTCATAATTTTACTGTATTGTCARTACAAAACATCGATGTTTTACTGAGGTTCTGGGTAAGAACCTTTAGTAATTTGAATGCTCAAAAAATAAATTCCTAAAATCTTTCTCTAAATTATTTGAATTTTTGGGAATTTTGAGTTAGAAATTTTGGGAATTTTTGGTTTGAGGCCCTTTTCCCTTCCCCTCTAGCTCTGCTCATTCCCTGGCCTGTTTCCTGCATTTATGTCCAGCACTTTGAAATCAGGAAGCCATGATCCTTGTGGTGGTGGGAAAGGCACAGAGTGGGAACGAGGGAAATGTGCAGGAGAAAGGGATTGTGTCACCACAGGGCTGCACTGTGGCTGTTCTCCCTCATACTATAGTTGATCCAGCCCTGGATAGTTTGAATTTATGATATTTATTTTGGATTTATGATACCAACTCCTGGCCAAAGGGCACACCTTCACTCACRTGTTCACCTGGGCTGTTCAGCTGCTGCTCCAAATTCTCCTGGAGTTCTCTTCCACCTTCCCTGGTGCTTGTTGAAGCTGAGTTGGGGTCTTGGAGCAGGAATGGGGAAGATGCTGAATCCAAGTCCTTTTTCAGTTACCTGCCCATGCTCAGATGGTTTCACAAGAGCTGAAYGCCATGAATTTTCATCATCCTGAAGGGCAAAAACCTTGCCACACTTTCCCAGGAAAAGGCCAAGRATAACCAAATGCATCAAACCATGGAGTGACCAACAGAGATCCAGAACTGAGGTCACTCTGCATTTTGGCTGTTGACACCTCGATAAAGTGGATTTGGGATCAGCACCCTGAGTGTGGCCCATACCCTGGGGGATTTGGGGCTCAGAGGAGAGGAGCTGGTGTTAGGAGGAGAATCCTGCCTTAATGGAAGGTCTCTCAGAGCTCCCAGAAGGACCTGACAGGTCTGATCAGGTTAGGAATAAAAGCAGAGGGGGCTATAAGGCAGCRTGGGGTTCCCTGTCATAATCCACTGGATAACTTGGGCAAGAGTAAGACCTTGCTCTGGCTTCTGAGGGGGATTTTTCATACTCAGATCCCAATCAGTCCATTCCATCTCCTGATGAGATGTTTTATTGAGGAATTGGTCTCCGTCACTTTGACAGCTCTAGCAGTGAAAGGCCAATCCTCAAAGATTTGATCCCATCAATTSTCACAACTCACTTTTTTTCCYTTTTCCCTCTGCTGTGCCACACCAACAGAGGTTTTCCAGGTAAAACCTGTAGTTTACTTCACTGGTCTGTTGTAGCACATCAGCATTCTCACATTTTCTCTGAAACTTTGCACCAAATTACTGAAATCCCATGGTTTTGATGGGAATGGTGCCTCCAGAGCTGTGATTTCCATGGAAGCGCTGTGGCCGTCCCTCATCAGGGAATCTCACCCCACAGCCTGAAGCTTCTTCCCCAAAATTTCCCTTTCTGGCTGCAGGAGATAAATAACTTGTGAGTTTTGGGAGAAAACTGGATGGACTGGACTRTGATTAATTAGAGCAGAGATTAATTAGATCCTGAGGTGTTGAACCTTGCTGTTGGTGGGGAAGRTGGATGGAYATCCCAAATGATSCRTTTGCTGTCATGTAGGACAATGCCCAGCAGCTTTTCCTCCAAAATTTCCCTTTCTGGCTGTAGGAGTTAARCAACTCATGAYTTTTGGGAGAAARCTGGATGGACTGGACTGTGATTAATTAGATCCTGAGATGTTGAACCTTGCTRTTGGTGGGGAAGGTGGATGGACATCCCAAATGATGCATTTGCTGTCCTGCAGGACGATGCCCGGCAGCTGTTCGTGCTGGCGGGGAGCGCAGAGGAGGGGATGATGACGGCTGAGCTGGCTGGAGTCATCAAACGGCTCTGGAGAGACCCTGGAGTGCAGGCCTGCTTCAGCAGATCCAGGGAATACCAGCTGAACGACTCTGCATCCTAGTAAGGAACCATTCCCAGCTTCTGGGCTCTTCCCAGCTCCCAGAATAGTCCAGAAGGGGCTGGTGTGGCTGGAGCGGGGTGGGACTGGGTGGGAGGGTCCTGTCTGACTGAGTGACTCTGGGCTGTGCTCACAGGGGGATGTAGTGCTGTTTGTCTTTCCACTGTGGAACATTGGGGAAAAGCCCACATTCCTTACTTTGTGCCTTGGTGAATTTAATTCTGGAGTGGTCAGGGTTGGAAGGGACCTCAGAGATCTCATTCCACTCCCTGCCATGGGCTTGAACACCTTCCACTATCCCAGATAGTGGCACCAGATATCCCAGATGGGGCACCAAGCCCCATCCAGCCTGGCCCTAAACACTTCCACAGGGATGGGGCAGCCACAGCTGCTCTGGGCAGCCTCTGCCAGGGCCTCCCCACCCTCACAGGGAGGGGTTTCATCTAATTTTGAAAAATGTCATTTTGGACAAATTTTCTGGTTTCATGGAAGAAACTTGATGTCTTGTGTTAAGGTGAACATGGGCCCAGGTGTGCCCAGGTGGCAGCAAGGCCAAGGGCACCTGGCTTGGATCAGGAGCAGTGTGTCCAGCAGGACCATCCAGTGCCCGTCCCCTGTGCTAGGCACTGCTGAGGCCCCAACTCAAATCCTGGGGGCAGTTTTGGGTTCATCATGACCAGGAGGACACTGAGGGGCTGGACCGTGTCCAGAGAGGGGAATGGAGCTGGGGAAGGGTCTGGAGCACCAGGAGAGGCTGAGGGAGCTGGGAAAGGGGCTCAGCCTGGAGAAAAGGAGGCTCAGGGGGGACCTTGTAGCTCTGCACAACTCCCTGACAGGAGGGGACAGCCGGGGGGGTCGGGCTCTGCTCCCAGGGAACAGGGACAGGAGGAGAGGGAAGGGCCTCAGGCTGGGCCAGGGGAGGGGCAGGGGGGACACCAGGAGGAATTTCCCCATGGAAAGGGTGGTCAGGGATTGGAAGGGGCTGCCCAGGGAGATCTGAAGCCCCCATCTCTGGAGGTGTTCACGGAACAMCTGGACGTGGCACTCAGGGCTCTGCTCTGCTCTGGTGACAGGGTCAGTGCTTGGACTCAATGATTCTGGAGGTCTTTTCCAAGCTCAGTGATTCTGGGGTTCCATGGAAATGGCAGGTGCTCAGCTGTGTCACCTCCATCATCCTTGCAAAGGGGAGCAACACTCTTGAAACTTCAACTACTTCTTTCCTGACATTCAGCAATTTCCAAAATTCCCCTCACTGGCAGTCCAATATTCCCATTTTACCCCTCACAGTTTTTCTTTTCTTCCTGTCCCTGTGCCTGGCTCCTCACTGTTCTGATTCTAAAATTTTCTTGTCCTGGTCCTAAAATCCTAAAACACAGCTGCTGAACAACTTGAAGGTTCCAAATAAATAAACAAGCTGCTAATGGATTTTTTTATAAAATGTCTCATCTTTTTCCAAGGGCAGGTTAGAGCAGGAAGGGGAAACTGTTCCTTTAATGAGCAAAACTGTTGTTTTTTTTCCTTTTTCTTTTTTTTTTTTGTTTTTTTTTTTTTTTTTTTTTTTGTTTGTTTTTAAACTTACATTCTTGGTCTCTCTACAACAAATACTTGACACTCTGAAAGGTGATTTTGGGATTCAGCATTTCTAGCTGAAAACTCATCTCAATTTAGGCTTTAAACCTTGGAAAAATGAGTTTGGAAGAGCTTTGGGGAGAAGCTTTAGCTGTGCCACAGCTCACTGCCTGCAGGATTTTGCTGTTCTGAGCATATTTGAGCTTGAAAGTAAGGCAGAATCCTTCTAAATTTGCAATGCYTTGGCAGGGGTTTGCATCAAGGGAAGGGCTGACAGGAGTTTTCTTGGATTTGTGCAGCAAGAAAGGAGGAAATTCAGGTTGCAAGGGAGGAAAGAGATTTATGAGGAGGGGGAAAGGAAGGAATAATTTAATGGGAAGATGTGAAGAAGAGGAGGAAAGCTTAAAGACTTGGGTAGATAGCAGGAATGGAGCTGGAGGAGGAACGTTGGTGTGTGTCTGGATGGCTTTGGAAGAGGAGGAGGATGAAGACAGCTGGAGAAACAGCAGATTGAGAAAATTGCTTTTGTAGGTTCCTGCTTTACCGAGCTGCCTTCCAGAGGGGGAATTTTGGAGGGTTTTTCCCATTCCTGGATATTTGCCACCCACCCAGCTCCAGGTGCAGGTCTGGCTACTGTGAGGAGCTGGCACAGCCTGGGACAGGGACATTGCACCCGRGATGAGCCACCCGGGCATTTCCTGAGAAGTGCCCCAGAAAATTCAGCTTCCTGTCCCAAAACCACAGGAAGTTGCACCAAACCAATGTTATTGTGCATCTGTAGCTCGGCAACTCTGTGGTTGGGAAATACTGCCAGTGGGTTCATTTTTTATTGCAAATTCACGCCCTTAAAGGGCTGGTTCTTCCACAGGACTCGCAGAATTGCCAGGATTTTCCTCTCCCTCAACACATGGCCTCTGATCTGCCTTATCTCTGGTTAGATAAGGCAGAGATTAATTCCCTTGTCCATGCAGAGAATCATGGAATAGCCTAAGCTGGAAGGGATCCACAAGGATCAAGTCTAGCTCCTGGCCCCGCACAGGACATCCCAAAATCCCACCCTGTGTTTGGAGGGACTTTTTCCATGGATGAGACCATTGTCCATGACCATGACCGTTCCCTGAGGGCTGTTCCAGTGCCTGACCACCAAGGCTGGATGTCCTGCATCCCTTTTTGTGGTGGGATGATGGAAGCTTTGTCCCAATTCTCTTGGGAATTTCACTTCCCTGTTCCTTTCATTATCTCCTACAAACAGACTGAAACTTCAGGCTAAGCAGCCATTAAATCCGTGCCCTRTTTGCTGGTTTTCCAGCTGAAATCCAGTTTTGTGCTGTGTTTCCATACCAGTTTGGATTCCATATCAGATTCTGGGGCTGAGACACAGTGGAATGGAGGAAGAGAGGAACAGACAAGTAACTGCTTGTGAAAATGAGGTGGCATCAAGAGCAAGGGTGCTGTGGCAGAGAGCCAAGGATTTCAGCATGGAATTGTTCCAAAAACTCTCCTTGCTGCTGTTTCCTGCTTCACTGGGCACTTTCCCTTGTGCAGGCAGAGATCCTGCCTGTCAGAGCACTGCCCTGACAGGCTGGAGAAGGTGTGGGAGGAGAGGAGGTGGAGGATAACACTAATCCACACAATCTCTCCTGGAATTGTAGTGTTTTCCATGTTTTCTTCCTTTTTTTTTTTTCCTTTTTTTAAAGAACACTTGACTAACTGCCCGTCCAAGCTGTTGATGTGGAAATGCTCAGTGCCTTTCTCAGCACCATCTTATAAAGCCCCCTGGAGCCATCCTGGGTTTTGGGGAATATTGTAAACGTTTATTTTTTTTAACTTGCCTTTTTACAACTTCCCATTTGTCTTTTCCTCTGATGTGAGCAATGGCTCTGTTGCTTCCAGCTCCTGCCTCCAGCCAGTGCTGTGGGGAATCATTTGGGACCTCTGTGCTCAGTTGGGAAGGGAACTTAAATCCCATCTCATTCCCCTGGGCAGAAACATCTTCCACTGTCCCAGGGTGCTCCAAGCCCTGTCCAGCCTAGTCCTGGACACTTCCAGGGATCCAGGGGCAGCCACAGCTTCTCTGGGCATTCTGTTCCACCTCCCTGACAGGGAGGAATTCCTTCCCAATATCCCATCTAAACCCCTGTTTGAGGTGCAGCAGGATGAATGTGACGGATATTCTCATCTCACACGTCTCCAGATTTTCAAGATACTTGGAAATGTCACCAAGCAATAATGCTTTGAAGTGTTTTCATTCCTGGTTTTAATACTTTCCCTGGATTTCAGGCAGATCCCAGCCTGTGGGAGCTGTAAGTTGTAATTATCTGCAGTCTCATGGGCAATTAACACAGTTCCTGATCAACCTTTCTCCAGTCCTGCACGTCTCCTTGTGTTCCCAAGTGCCAGTTGTGGCCTAAATTCCCTGACATGATGCTGGATGAAACCTAGATTATTTCTAAGTGGTGTTTTTCCTTCCCCTCCTTTCCCCTCCTCCTCTTTTTTTTCCCTATTCTCTTTTATCCATCCCCTCCTATTCCACCCCCTTTTTTCTTCTCCCATTTTTCCCTGCCCTCCTGTTTTCCTCCCCTCTTTTTCCCTCTCCTCTTTTTCCCACCTCTTTTATCCCTCCCACTTTCCCCCCTTCCTCTTTTTCCCCTCCTCCTCTTCCTCCCTCCCTACCCACTTAAGGATTTTCAGAGCCATTTGTGGCCTTGAAATCCTTCTTCCCAACACCAAAAGGAGTGAATTGTAAGGGAAATCACCATTTCAGGGTTGCTGTGAGCAAGAAGGGAGCTCTGTTATCTTTGTTGTCCATTTCCCAGCATCCCTGTCCTGCTGTCAGTGCTTCCTGAAGCTGTCTGGGTGTGGGATGAGCCAGCACTGGAATTCCCATCAGTGGGATCRGAGAGCTGGGAATTTACAGCCTGGAGAGGAGAAGGCTCCAGGGAKACCTCAGAGCCCCTTCCAGGGCCTAAAGGGGCTCYAGGAGAGCTGGAGAGGGACTGGGGACAAGGGATGGAGGGATAGGACACAGGGAATGGCTTCCCATAGACAGAGGGCRGGGATGGGATATAGGAATAAATTCTTCCCTGTGAGAGAAGCTTTGGCTGCYCCAATCCTGGAAATGTCCAAGGCCAGGGCTTGGAGCARCCTGGGATSGTGGAAGGTGTCCCTGCTGATGGARGGGGTGGAACGAGATGAGCTTTAAAGTCTTATCCCACCCAAACCATCCTGGAATTTGGAGATTCTGTGATCTCTGCATTGTGCCAGACTGGCACAGGATGTCCCAGGAATGCTTGGACAGCCAGCAGGACAAATGAGTAACACTGTAGGTTTGATCAGCATTATTTTGTACTCAGGGCCTCATTTTAAGCATGAAAAARGAAGGAAAACCCAAACTGGCTTTTTGGAAGCTTTTGGTGTTGAAGGATGAGGAATAGCTGGCTCTGTAAACGCAGGGATCCAAGGTGGGGAAGGAGGGATGCAGCCTCAGCCTGTGGAGGTGAAGGAGGTGGTGGGAAGGGATTAGAAGTGCGTGGGGTGAGGAGAGACACAGCGAGCTCTGTGTTTGTTCTCAAAGCTGTTTGTGAGTTCCCTGAYTGGGAGCCGGACTGTGGCAGTTGGGGCCAGGAGTCACTGGGAACCCGGAGATTCAGACTGCTTTTACAGCTTTTCAGGGTGTCTTTTTTAAGTTCCTCTGGAATACAAGTGGCACTAGCTGTGCTCCGCAGCCTGGATTTTTGGGAGGGCACAGCTGCTTCCTCTGCCCACACTTGGCAGGGCTTCCAAGTTTTCCCAGAAATCCCCTTTGCAGCATTTTCCAACTGCTTGTATTTCCATGGGATTTGCCCTTTAGGTCTCCCTGGAATTAGTCTGGCAGAGTTTGTTGTTTTGGGCAGCACCAGTGAATCTGATAGACCTTATTCCCCRATTGAGTTTGTTTGGTGGGAGTTTGCCAGCTCCGTTGCCTCCTCCCTGACTGCTCCAAAAGCCTTAATTAGGAGTTACATAACTTCCAGTGCCCAAACTTCCAGCAGGCTRTAGGGATGAGATGCTTTATAGCTTCATCTTGGGCTTGGCAGTGCTGGGGTAAGATTTGGACTCTGTCTTAAAGGTSTTTTCCTAGCCAAAGGATTCCATGATTTATCACATCAGTGGTGGGACCTGTATCAAAGCCAGGCTTTGAGGAGTYGCTGGGTCAGTTCTTAGAATTCCCACTGGCTTTTGATTCATTGTATCTCAGCTAAGTTCATGCTGGTAGGAGAGAGAAAGGGGAAAAAAATCTGGACATGTACTTCCTCAGCRGAAATATTCCTTGGTAGAAGCTGAGGAACGTAAATGCCTTCCAAATCAAGTTTTACTGAACTGAAACTAAATTCAGGCTCAACCCCGGTCACAGTGCAGCTCACAAGCCTGCCATCCCTCTGGAGTCGAGAGAGGGATGAGAGGACTGGCTCTTCCTGGACTAAATCTGCTCTCAGATCCCGGCTCTGTGGGAAAAGCCCTGTGGCACTGGGCAGGTTCTGGCAGGTCATTGGGATCTGGCGTTTGGAAACGGGGCAGGGCTCTGCAAATTCTGGCAGTCCTGGCCACAGGGATGCTGGAGCTCTTAGAGGAGGGATATATTGCTGGGGTTCCTGGCTGACAATGGATCTGTGATAATAATGTGTGATTTGGAAGGGTTTATTACACCCATCCGAGCCCTCGTGCCACTCAGTCCTCTCAGTGACACAGGGCTGTGGTGATTAAAATCTGTCCTGATAAAGGTTAAGGCCTGTCCCTTCCCAGCAGAGCTGTATAATCACTGTCATCTTTGAGAAAGCCTGGAGGGAAGATGAGCTCAGAGGTGTTGCTGGCTGGAGTGGGATTTCTGATTCTGCCACAAATCATCTGTACCTCATGTCAGTGGGCCTGAGAGCTGAACTCCAGAAGGAATGTGYTGTGCCTGGAATTAGTTGGGGTCTTGGTGGGAAAATTGCTGCAAGGATGCAGCTTCCTCCAGGGCTATGTCCTCAGAGTGTTGTGTCAGCTCGTTGGGGAAGGAGCTGACTGGWTCTGCCCCATTTGTGATGGGTTTTAAGGCTTCATCCCTCCCTCCTGGCCCCTTTGACGCATCCCTGCCCTTTAACAGCAAACCCRTGGATTTATTACCTTGTGCTGTGAAGCGAGAGACCTTGACTGTGGATTGCCCTGGGAGATCCAGCCCTGGCACAGCTCTGCATTCCCTCCTTCCCTTCCCCAGCCAGCTCAGCTCCACCAGCACCACCTCCAAGGTCATCCAGGGAGGGGTTAAAATCCCAAACCCCCCCCAAACATCCCTCAGGACAGCCCCAGGGGGTTGTTTGCTTCGAGTGCTGTGCTGTGTGAGTGAGATAAATAAATTCTGCGCTTTGTTCTGCGGTTTATAAAAGATTCATGGTGAGGCAGCCGACTAAAAAAAGCCCTTGTGTTGTCTCTTCTGGTTTAGTTACCTAAATGACTTGGATAGAATATCCCAGCCGACCTACATTCCGACTCAGCAGGATGTGCTGCGGACCAGAGTGAAAACTACGGGAATTGTGGAGACTCACTTCACCTTCAAGGACCTGTACTTCAAGTGAGTGAAGGGCTCTGCCCATGCTCTGCTCTGAGGGCACATCCCACACTTGSTCCTGGTTTAACTGTCCTCCTTCCCTCTGTTATCCCTCTCCGCTGGCATCGCTCACTGGAGAGACCCGTTTGACTTTGATTTGCCTTCTGTTCTTTTCAGCTGCTTTTATATTGGAATCGCAGACACAGGTACTGACTGCTCATTTCCAGGATCCAATCCCAAAAATAATACTAAAAGGACACTGACTGGAGTTTGAGTTTGAGTTTAACCCTTTCCTCGGAGCAGAGGAGCCGAGCCGTGTCCGCARCCAGGCTCTGGCTCCGGGATGCATGGTGTGCTCCATGTGTTCCTCTGGGAATTGCCAGCCTRTGCCTGGCACTGCAGGGGCTGGGATTTTCCAGTCCCCTCTGCTGATGCAGTCCCTGCCAGGCTGTGGATGCAGCCTGCTCCTGGCAGTGTCCCTTTACATGTCACTAACGAGCTCCCTCTAACCTCAGAGCAGCTCCCGCCACCTCCATATGCTGAGGCTGCATCCCTCRTTGCTCACCTTGGATCCCTGTAGCTCCTTTTCCTGCTGCTTAGGAATTCCTTGCTTCAGATCCCACGTGTGCTCCTGACAAACAGCTGGAGCCCCATGGCATTCCCATGCCATAGGGTGGGTGTAGGACAGTGCAGTGCCTGTGGCTCAGTCCCATTCCCTGTATTTGTGCCAATGGTTTGGAGTCCTTCCCGCTCACGTTCCTAAAAAGCATTTGTTGGTTTATTCATAAATCGGGTGTGAAATGCATTGATGGAGTTGCAGCAAAATCCAAGTGGTGTTTCTAAAATCTGAGGGCTTGAACGAGATCCCAGACTGGTTTAGATTGGAAGGGACCTTAAATGCYATTCAGTCCCACCCCCCTGCCATGGCAGGGACACCTTCCACTGTCCCAGGGTGCTCCAGGCCCCATCCAGCCKGGCCTTGGACACTTCCAGGGATCCCGGGGCAGCCACAGCTTCTCTGGGCACCCTGTGCCAGGGCCTCACCACCCTTGCAGGGAAGAATTCCTTCTCAATATCCCAATATTCTCCTCTGGCAGTGGGAAGCYGTTCCCTGTGTCCTGTCCCTCCAGGCCCTTGTCCAAAGTCCCTCTCTACCTCTCWTGGAGCTCCTTTAGGCACTGGAAAAGACTCTTAGGTCTCCCTGGAGCTTTCTCCTTCCCAGCTCTCTCAGCCTGGCTCTGGAGCAGAGAGGCTCCAGCCCTTGRAGCATCTCTGGTCCTTGGAGAAGGAAACTTTTTCTCCGTTTTTGGGAGTACAGTATTTTGGCTTCTGAGCTGTGCAACTTAAGAACATTTTAAACAGAAATGCCAAAATACTYGGCATCACTGAGTTATTTATGCAGCTTCTGGTCCATGCAGGGAGTAACTTATCTTCCCATGGTGGTGGATCAGGATTAGCATCTCCAGTGTGTTCCTTTGATCATCTCCACCCTCCTCCTTCCCAATCCTGCCCAGAGCAATTGATCATGTGCAGGGCCCCAGACACACGAGGTGCTGTCCTGGAGGGATTTCTCCACAAAGGGAAGCCTTAATCCATCGGAAACCCTGGTGCTGCCAGCTCTGCCTTCATATTCCATCTCAGACATTATTAACGGCTGGGGAAGCCGTAGGGACTGCAGTTGGGATGAGCTGAGTTGTCAGGGAGGCTCTTCCTTCGTGGATCTCTCTGTGCTAATAGCAAATGATTCAAGCCATGTAAATATCCTGGATCCTTCTAGACCAGAGGGTTAAACAGAAGATAGRAGTTAGTTTGACATCATTAAATCCCCACCTGGTCTGCTCTGGGAACAAATCAATATATATGACTTAATAACTCAGATATTAACTTGATTTAATTAAATCCCAGTCCTGGGCTCTCATCAAAATATTTGGATGAGCAGGGGGCTGGAACTACCTGTGACACAAATTTCTATTTAATTAGACATGAATTCAATTTATACAGTAATTCTATAAGCAACTGCACAGCATTTAACCTCCAGTATCTCAAATTATTTTTTAATACATGAAATTATTTCTTAACCCCATTAATTTCTTAATGGGAAAATCGAGGAGCTTGCAGGTAGTGTGTTCCCAATAATCCTTTTCCCTGTGAGGAGGTGTTTGGAGTCCAGTCAAGCAAATGGGTTGTTGCTAAGGAAATAGGAGAGAGAACAAAATCAGCAGGGCTCTGGATGGTGACTTCCAGTTCTTCCTGCTGAAAAACAGAACCATGGAATGGTTTGGCTTGGAAGGGATGTTAAAGCTCCCCCAGGGACATCTGGAACCAGACAGGCAGGGACACCTTCCACTAGCCCAGGTTGCTGCAAGCTCTGTCCACTCTGGCTTGAAAGATAATAGAGAATTCTGATTTAAAATCCCCTGTCCCAAGAATGGAATTTTAAAATCCCCTGTCCCAAGAAGGGAATTTTAAAATCCCCTCTCCCAAGAAGGGAATTTTAAAACCCCCTCTCCTGAGTGAAGCTCCTGAAACCCTGTGTGTTCCCAGCCCACTGCTGAGCCTCCCCCATCCTTGGGGACACCACGGGGGCCAGGCAGGAGGGATGTGCACAGCTCCTGAGCCACTTCTCCCACCTTCCCCAGGATGTTCGACGTGGGAGGGCAGCGCTCCGAGCGGAAGAAGTGGATCCACTGCTTCGAGGGAGTGACCGCCATCATTTTCTGCGTGGCCCTGAGTGACTACGACCTGGTGTTGGCTGAGGACGAGGAGATGGTGCGTGATGTGGGATTCATGGCTGCAAGGAAGGCAGCTGGGAACATCCCARTTCCATCCTGCACCAGGCTGGAACRTTCCTGGCRTACTCCTGCTGGTAAATTGTCTGAGAGCTGCAAGGACAAGCACTCTTTGGATCAGCCGGTGGAATCTTGCTCCACAGAGTGAGAAATGCAATCCATCAATTAGGTTTTCCATCTTCCTGCGTGCTGGGAGGTGCCTGGAGTTATTCTCATGGTTTGTTCCCTGCATGTGAGTCACTCCAGGAAGGAAAAGGAGGAGGTGATGGTACCCTCTGTGCTCCTCCTGAGGCAATGGCAATRAGAATGTGACAATGACACCCCAATWTTGAGTCTGGCCTGTGCAGCAGAGTCTCTGTCCCCATTCCCTAACATCTCTCCCATTGGATTTGCTTTTCCAGAACCGGATGCACGAGAGTATGAAACTCTTTGACAGCATCTGTAACAACAAATGGTTCACAGACACCTCCATCATCCTCTTCCTGAACAAGAAAGACCTGTTTGAGGAGAAGATTAAGAAGAGCCCACTAACRATCTGCTACCCCGAGTACACCGGTAGGTTGGGATCTTTGGGATCATGGGATCATCTGGGCCAGGAATGAGTGAGYAGAGCCCTACAGAACCCAGAATCAGTTAAAAACTCTTCTCCCCCWGTTCTTTCCCTGTGTCTCCTGGGCAGCATCTCTGGCCTGTTCAGTTGGCTGGTAGCTCATTTTCTTGGAAGAGCTTTGGTTGGGAACAAYCTTTGTTCTTCCCTGGAATATGAAAGTGTTCCCAAAGTTTTGCACTCCAGCAAATCAAGGTGACTTCTTTTCCACACCTTACTAGGACAATAATTCCATTTAAATTCAATTTTAGAGACTGTGGAACTTAACCATGTGCTACTCTGGCTACTGTCCACCTTGGAGCATCCGTGTTTGATGCGGATTGTTCTGGGGCCCATCCCTGCTATGGTCCCACACAGGTGGAAGGCTTTACCTGGGCACTGCTCCAGACAATTACATGTTTAAAAAGCCCTTCAAATCTCTTCAAACCTGTTGATCTCTGTGATTCCCAGAGAAGCTGCRCATTCCCCAYCTCTGGAAGTGCTCAAGGCCAGGCTGGMCAGGGCTTGTAGTAACCTGGTGAGGTGCAAGGTGTGCACCCCTATTCATGGCAGGAATGAGATGGGATTGAAGGATTCCAGCCCATAATGATTTGTCACTCCTCTGTGGAGCGTGGCTGCTGTGTGTGTGTCCCAGCACACAGCAATCCCTGGATGCCACGTCCAAGGTCACTGCCCAGGAGCTGGGAATAGACTTCAGGTCTCCCAGAAGGAGTTAATGGTGGATTTGGATTTGTAGCTGGATAAGGCAGATGGTTGCAAGCAGCTTAAAAGCCGTGAGCCGCTGGGCAAAGCCAGGGATCTTCTCCTTTGCAGGCTCCAACACGTACGAGGAGGCAGCCGCCTACATCCAGTGCCAGTTCGAGGATCTGAACCGGAGGAAGGACACCAAGGAGATCTACACCCACTTCACCTGCGCCACCGACACCAAGAACGTCCAGTTCGTCTTCGACGCCGTCACCGACGTCATCATCAAAAACAACCTCAAGGAATGCGGGCTCTACTGAGAGGTAAATGCAGCTCCGGGTGTCCCGCTGGGAACGGCTCTCTCTGCTCCCTTCTACATTCCTGGTTTCCTTCCCAGTGTTTCTGCCTGGCCTGGTGAGCCCCAGCCTCTTGCTGCCTCGTGGGGACAGCGACGAGCATGACCCAGGAGCGGGGAACACGTGGAATCCTGGAATTCTTTAGCACAATCTTCTGTCTTAGGGACCTTTTATTGCTGTGGGATGTGGAATTAGGGCACGGTGAAGCCACGTAGTGGGAGTAGATCCTCCTGGCATCGTTGGACGGCGTGATCTCCAGGCTGTGCGGTGGATTCCAGCTGGATTCCAGACCTTGGATATGTAGCTTTCTCTCTTCTTTTGGTTAACAAGCCACCACTAGTCTGTTTTTAAGGTTATTTTTTTTTTCATCGAGAAAACTATAACTTTACTAAACTTTATTTCTTTATTTGCAAACCTTGTTTTAAAAATAATAATAATTAAAAAAAAAGCAACAAAAAAAATCACTTAACTATGCACATGTGAGCAGATCCTGCAGAAAATATTCCTCTTAGCAGGAATTCCTTGTTTTTAACACTTGCTATGGTCAGGATTTAATATTTCTGCAGCTCCTAAGGGATCCTTAGAGCTTCGGCTTTTTTTCCATGTGTGATTTGTTACCATCCTGCTCCCCCCCCCAGGCTTTGGGAAAGGCTCCTGCAACAGATGGAGGGTGTAGGTTCTGTTTGGGGGTTTGAACCCGGTTTTATGCCAATATTGRAAGGGATTTGTCCTCAGCATAATCCTAGCTCAGTGGGGAAGGAGCTGAGCCCACGCTGGGGGGGAAAACTGCTGCTTCCAAGCTCCCAAACTTGTGCATTTTTTGGGATGAAAACGGTGGATTATTCTGTGCTGCCTTTCCCGTGGCCTTCCCTGCCCAGCCCTGTCCTGAGCATGCCTTTACTTTGTCTGTGTGGTGCCAAATCCCTRTTTTCCTCTAGTGCCATCCCTAACCAGTCCTACATTCCTTTGCTGATCCATGATTGCATCCAGACTCTTCCCAGTTTGTCATGTGTACAGTTGGATCTGTTAGACTTGTTGGCAGTATTAAAATGGTGAGTAAAGATTGTAGCCTTTTCTCCACTTTATTCTTCCTTTTTCCAGGAGTGTTCCCAGCTTTTGTGCTTTGCTGGGGAAGGAAGGGAAGAGCTTTGTTGGGGATTGGGTGGAATTACCTGGACAGGGAGGTTCCTTGGGCTTTATCACCCAGCACTGGTGGTGTTGTGCTGCTCCCAAAGACTGGGGTCGTGCTGGCACAGTTGGAACATGCCAGGAACCCCGTTGCCTGTGGGATTATTGGCAGATGGATTGTTATTGCTCATTTATAGCCCAAATCTCACTGTGAACCTGATGGGAGTTCTGCTCTGAGTGCTTCTGCAGGATGGAGGTGGGACTGTTCTGAGAACACTTGGAAATCCAGGATAAATTCCTCAGGGAGACTGGTGGGTGCTGGTAGGGGGAGCCCTGATGGAGATTCCCTGTTCTGGAATCTTTTCCAAGTCTCTGGAGCTGTGTCTGCCTGATGTTCCCTTCCAGCCATCCTACATGGGGTAACTCATCCTTTAAACTCATCCAGCTACTTTAAGTCATCCAAGGGGCTCTGGCCAGGAATTTTTTGGGGTGGTGACCCCCATCCCACCCACCAGGAGCACAACAGTGGCCATGGGGTGATCCAGGTGGGATCCAGAGATCCATACACCCCGGAATGGATGCAAAGCATGTGAAATATCCCTTGATCCAAGCTCTGGGACACAGGAGTGTGGAACAAAGTGGAAATGGGAGAAAGGAAGAACATCCACGTCATGCGTATTCCTTTATTGTGTTTTCCTACAGTTAAATGAAGCTGAATGGGAGATCTCTGCAGGAAACAGGGAGAGGATGGATACAGGGCTCATCTATGGATTATTTACAAACAGAGAGAGCAAATGCAGCTCTAAGTAGCAGAATGAAAATCTTTCAAGTAACCATTTCCTCTTTATCCAGCCCATTCCTGGGCTGGAGTGTGGGATTCCCTCTCCCAGCCCCTCCTGACTGAGAAATTCCCTCCATTTAGGGCCCAAAACAACCCCTCAAACCCCTGATTTCTCCTGCCTAAGGGCTGAGGTTGGTTCCCAGGAGCGACTYGGAGGTAACTCAGTCTCCATCTTCCCTAGAAATTCCAGCCTGGATTAATCCAGCTTCGATCCAAGGCCAGGAACGGGCTGCAGAGGGATGGGCAAGGGAGCAATGTCTATCCTACCTCCCAAATTCCCTGAATATTCCTATTCCTGGCTGTGCTCTCTGGTGTCAAACCTCCTGTAAAACGCTGAGAACAGGGGTTCTTCCTTGGAAAAAAAAAAAAAAAGAGGAAATGGCCATGAAAGGGAGCAAGAAGTTGAGCTTCAGCCCCTTCCTAGTTTGGGGTTTGGAAGGAGRCAGATTTGGGCAGGTCATAGAAAAAGTGGGAGCCAGTGATGTGTGGTGGGGGTTGATTCTTCCTTTGGCTCTGCTCAGCAGAACGGTGAGACGGGAATGGTTTCCTCTTCTGGGAGGGAGGGAGAGAGAACAGGGAGTTAAACACATCGAGGGAGGGCTTAGAGGAGCAATTTCATAGAAACAAGGGACAAACTCAGCATGGGGTACAGGGTGTCACCTCATCCCTTTGCCTTCCTCCGTGGAGATGAGGATGGAGCATCCCCCACCCTTCCCTTTTGCCTTCATCCCTGTGGTGATGAGGATGGAGCATCCCCCCCTTTCCAGGTGTCACCTCCTGGTGCCTTCTGCCTGCAGGGAACCTGACTGATGATTTTTATTTTTAGCTTTTTCCGGCTTTTCTGTTAATATTTGAGGATAAGAGAAGCACCGGAGGTTSCCTGAAAAGCAAAGTGTCAGAGCCAGTGGCTGGGAGGTGCTTGGAAAGGGGGAAGAGGGGATGGAATTCCTGCTGCTGCTCAGACTATTGCAAGAATTAGGATGATAAACTGTAATTAAAGTTTTAGGAAGATCTAAAAGGCTGGGGAGGAGCAGAGTGTGCCTCAGGATATTGCCATCAGTTGGGGCTGGGCAGGTGGAATTGCAACAGGAGACAAATAAAATGGTTCCCTGTAGCTCAGGTGGAGGATTTGGGTTGGAATTTCATCACTCCATGTGCAAGGGGGGAATTGTCTGGCTGAGCCCACCACACTGTGGGATGGGACTGAATCCCATGGGAGCTCAGCACAGGGATGTGACCCTATCCCTGATCTAACGGGACCCCAGACTTCTCCCTCACGGCTCCCAGTCCATCCTCCCCTACTCCTAGGATTTCAGGATTTGATGGCAAAACCAGGGGGACCTGCATCCCACCATCCCACAGAGTGGGATGGAGCCAGCTCTGATCATCCTCATCTCTTTCCCTAGCCTTTTTTTTGGGATGGMGYCAGCTGCCAGCTCTGATCATCCTCATCCCCAGCTCTTTTTTTTGGGATGGAGCCAACTCTGTTCATCCTTACCCCCAGCCCTTTCCCCAGCCTTTTTTGGGGGGCAGGATGGAGCTGGCTCTGCTTTTCATTCCCTTCTTCCTTCCCCAACCCTTTTTTTTTGGGATGGAGCTGATTCTGATCATCCTTATTCCTTATCCCAGCCCTTTATGGGATAGAGCTGGTTCTGATAATCCCKCTCCTCTTCCTACTTCCCCAGTCCTTTTTGGGGATGGAGCCAACTCTGSTCTTCCTCATCCCCATCCCACTTTTATGGGAGGAATCCAGCTCTGATTATATCCCTTCCCCTGCCCTTTTTTCTCAAATGGAGCTGACTCTGCTTATCCTCATCCCCTTTCCCTTCCACAGCCCATTTGGGGATGGACGTGACTCTGTTCTTCTTCATCCCACTCCCCTTCCCCAGCCCTTTATGGGATGGAGCTGACTCTGATCATCCTTATCCCTTCACCAGCTTTTTCTGGGATGGAGCCGACTCTGATCATCCTTATCCCTTTCCCAGCTGTTTTTCTGGGATGGGGCTGTCTCTGCTCTTCATCTCCCTCTCCTTCCCCACTCCTTTTTGGGATGGAGCCAACTTCRATCATTCTCATCCCAGTCCCTTTCCCCAGCCCTTTATGGGAGGGATCCAGCTCTGGTCATCTTTATCCTCTCCCTTTTCCAGCCCTTTTTGTGATGGGACCAATACTGTTCATCCTCCTCTTTATCCCCCTCCCCTTCCCCAGCCCATTTTCTGGGACAGAGCCAGCTCTGCTTTTCCTCATCCCCTTCCCCAGCCCTTTTTGGGATGGAGCCAACTCTGACCACCCTCCTCCCCTCTCCTGTCCCTATTTTCTGGCTCCACATTCCCTCCCCTACCTGCTGGTGCTCAGAAGAGGCCGCARTCCTTGAGGTTCTCTTTGATGATCACGTCTGTGACGGCGTCGAAGACGAACTTGACGTTCTGCGTGTCTGTGGCACAGGTCATGTGGCTGTAGATCTCCTTCACGTCCTTCCTCATGTTGAGATCCAGGAACTGGGTCTTGATGTAATTCCCTGCGTCCTCGAATGTGTTGGGACCTGCAGAGGGAGGGAATGCTGCCAAGCTGCTCCCATGGGGTGAGCATCGGAGGAGGAGGAGAAGGGTTGAGAGTCGACCATGCGTAGCTCTAAACTCCTTTTTATCCCATTTCCATTCTTCCAAACATCTTTCCCAGGCCACATCTGTCCTCTCCTCAGCTCCAAGGATTTTACTCACCACCCCACAGAGCAGGATGGAGCTGTTTCTGCTCATCCTCATCCTTTGCCCTTCCCCAGCCTTTTTTTTGGGATGGAGCCAGCTCTGATCCTCCTCATCCCATTCCCCAGTGTATTTGGGATGGAGTTGACTCTGGTCATCCTCATCCCCTTCCCCTTCCCTTTTTTTGGGATAAGACCAGCTCTGATCCTCCTCATCCTCTTCCCCGGCCATTTTTTTGGGATAGAGCCAATTCTCATCATCCTCATCTCCCCTTCCCCAGCCCTTTCACAACATATCCCAAAACTGAGTTGCCACCTCCATGCTGGGACTACACAACTCCAAAGGTTTGGGAGGCCTCAAGGAGGAGGAGTAAGGCTGGGAAGGGTCCAGACTCACCGTCATACTCTGGGAAGCAGATGCTGAGATGGACTTTCTTGATCTTTTCCTCAAAAAGGTCCTTCTTGTTGAGGAAGAGGATGATGGAAGTGGCCGCAAAGAACTTGTGGTTGCATATACTGTTGAATAGGTGCAGGGATTCGTGCATCCGGTTCTGCAGGGAAGCGGATCATCATGGATTGACCCCCCTCTTGGACCACTGCAGCCCCCCCAAGCCCCCATTCCCAAAAAAAGGGCTTTTCCCTGTTTGCTGCAGCAGCAGCTGGTCCTGCTGCCTGCCCAGTTCTGCCTGCCCACCCAAAATCACAGATAAATCCAGGCAATGCTCAGCTTAGGGAGTGGCTCCAGTGCCTTCTGGGATTGCCAGAAATGAAGGATTGTAGTGATTTCACTGGGAGAATTATCCATGGAAACCTTGCAGCCCGTGAGGAAGGCACTCAGTGAGTGCCATTCCAGTCATCAGGGGAATGCTCTTGTTGGACTGTGGCTTCTGGCATTATCCACAGCTTTGGAAAGGAGCTGGGGAAAGGAAAATCTCCAGTTTTAGACCAGACGTTGAGTTCTTTGTTTGCTGCTGGGTCATCCTCAGGGGATTAGGATCCATGTAGGCAGAGCTGAGTCCAGTGGGGGGTTTTTCCTGATATAAGGGGGATTTCTCCATCTTTGTGGGCAGCAGGTGGGTTCTCCAGCACTGGTTTTCCCTCATCCAGCTTCTTGTCGCAGTTTTTCTGTATGCAGAGCACCAGCTGTGCCCAGATCCTGCCCTGTCCTGCGCTGGGGGAGCATTCCCTCCTTTCCCAAGGGCTCCCATGGAAAAGATGCTCATTCCACATGTGGCTGCGAGCTCCTGCCTGGCCATGGCAAGGCCCATCAATGGCAGATCCTGACCCTGACCCAGTTCCAGGAGAAGGTGTTTGGGTCCCSAGGAGCATCTGTGGGGCCTGGAGGAGATGCCAGGGAAGAAGCTGCTCCTGCTCTCCTCATCTTCACTTCTTATCTGTTATTTCTTCAAAGAAAATTCCATTATGGGGCCTCCACGTTCCTGCTTTCCAGATTTGAGCCCTCAGAGCTGCTTTCCCAGGGCTTTGCTGGTGCTTCCCGCACCGGACACACTTTGGATCACGTCCTTGTGCCCCCACTGGGAGGGTGGGAGCTGCCCCTCTGTACCCACTGTGCTCCCCTCAGAGGGCACAGTGAGGCGTGAGCTACCTCAGGACCAGGTTTTCCTTCATCCCAGCTGGTTCCTGGCTCTTTCTGCCCTCCCCTTAGGCTTTGCTCCAGTTGGCTGTGGCCATTCTCCGGTGGCTCTCAGGATCTYTCAGGAGCACTTGGGGCTTTCTTTCCTCATGGGCAGACCCATGGATTCATGACCCAGAGGAAGCACAAACACCTCTACTGGGCACAACTGGGTGGGAATCAGCTCCATCCTGCACCTCCACACCTTTCCTGGATCACCCAGAGCCCCTATTAGTGCAGAGTKTTATTCCTCCCTCCTCAGAGCCCCCTCGGCGCTCCCCGTTCCTCGCCCCCTTGGCTCCCAGGACCCACCACTTCATCGTCCTCCACCAGCACCATGTCATATGCACTCAGGGCTCCGCAGAAGATGATGCAGGTCACACCCTCGAAGCAATGGATCCACTTCTTCCGTTCTGAGCGCTGCCCTCCCACGTCGAACATCCTGGGGAGGGGACAGGGATGAGGGGGACACACACACACCTGGTTCTGACAGCCCCCATGTGATGGTCCCAGCGCCACATCCTCGGTGGGCGCAGGAATCACGATCCATGGGAAGGCATTGGTGGTCCCTCAAGTGTCGAGGTCATCCCAAAATCCCTCCCTGCCRTCAGGGCTGGGGGAATTGTAGAGGGGGAGTCACAGAGAGGGCGGAGGCTCCCACCCACCTGAAATTCAGGTCTTTGACAGAGAACTTGGTCTCGATGATCCCTGTGGTCTTCACTCGGGATCGCAGCACATCCTGCTCATTGGGGAGGTAGTTGGGGGCTGTGATCCTGTCCAGCTGGTTCAGGTAACTGGGGGGACARGAAAGGGCATGACCTGCTGCCAAGGGGCTGCCCATGTTTCCACCTTCCCCTGGGTTTTTGGGGATGTCAGTGGGGCTGAACTCTGCCAAACACTGGGACTCCAGGGCAGTGACATCCTCGGGGGAGTTGGGGGCAGGGGATGAGGGACTGAAGGCCAGCAGCACTTCTGATRGATGATGACATCAGTGGGATGGAGGATGACACTTTTGGTATGGAGGACATAGGACAGAACTGATGGATTGGAGGATGGCAGCAGTGGGATGGGGGATGACATTGGTGGGATGGAGGATGATGCTGGCAGGATGGAGAACAGTACTGGTGGGATTGGGGAATGGTACTGGTGGAATGTGGGATGACCTCAGTGGGATGGGGGATGACATTGGTGGGATGGGTGATGGCATCAGTGGGATGGGGGATGACACTGGTGGGATGGGTGATGACATCATTGGGATGGGGGATGACACCGGTGGGATGGGTGATGACATCAGTGGGATGGGAGATGACACTGGTGGGGTGGAGAATGGCAGGCCCGGGGTATTCCCAGGAGCAAGGAGGAGATGGATTTTGCCAGGCTGGGTTGGAACCGGCCATGAGCTGCCGGGGGGTGCCCAGGCCTGGTGTCCCAGTTGTGCCCGCCGTGTTCCCACTCACTATGCAGCTGAGTCATTGAGCTGATACTCGGCAGCACGGTCAAAACACGCCTGAACACCYCCGTCCTTCCACAGCTTCTTGATGCAGGTGACCAGCTCAGGGGGCATCGTGCCCTCCTCGATGGAGTCAGCCAGGTTGAAGAGCATCCGGCCTTCATCCTGCGAGGGGGACCTTCATCAGCAACCCTTCCACGGCCACTATTCCCCCAAAGTGTCCTCAGGACTGGGGGGACAACATGGGGCCCCTAGGGACCCTGGTTCCAGGGGCTGCCCTAGCCCCATGTCATGGGGCTTGGGGGGAAGGGGCAGCACCCCGACTGACCGCGCAGGAGGACTCGGCATAGTCGATGCCCAGCGTAGACATGGCGCGGATGATGGCCAGGATGGACTGCAGGATGTTCCCGTAGATTATGGACTTGAACTCCATGCACTCCTCCTCCGTGTAACCGTCCTGGTGGATGATCCTGGCAGGCACAGTGGACTCAGCCCCAAGCCAGGACATCCCCTCTAGGGTGGCAATCACCACCCCACACTGGCAATCACAGGTGCCACCACCAGGGTGACACGGGGTCTTGTTTCCAAGAGCTGGTGGCTCATCCTGGTGGCCACCCCCTCCCCAGTCTGGCTCAGGCCATACTCACTTCATCTGCTTSACGATGGTGCTCTTCCCTGACTCTCCAGCCCCTGCAAAAGGGTGGGAGGGACACCTTAGTGCCCATCAGGGCCTGATGCCACAGTGATGATGAGCACCCCATGGGGATCAAAGCTACTGTCCCCCACCGATCCCCAGCCTGGCCTCCTCCCACCACTGCCATCGTCTCCACACTCCTGTCACCCCTTGCACYCTGTGTGGGACCGCAGCTCAGGGACCCCCAGGGTGTTGGGGTCCTCCCAGGTGCAGGTCCCCGAGGTCCCACACCTCCCGCCCACCGTGGGCAGTGCAGGCAATGCCTTTGGGGCCATAAGCTGCTTAGGGCAGCACAGGAAGCTGCTTAGAATTAGGGTGTTAATCGCCTTGACCCCGGCCCCCCCACCTGGATCAGGCCCCACTGCTGGCCCCTGCCCTGTGGGGTCACCCCCCTGCCGACAGAGTTACCCCCCTGCCCCATGGGGTGTGGAGGGACCACCAAAGGACCGTCCCCTCCTGCTTAGCACCCAGCAGCAGTTTCAGGGTGCTGGTGGCAGGAGATGCCCAGGCTCTCGCTGACCCCCCTGAGATGTGGCGCATCCCCAGTGGGACCCACTGTCGTGGTCCCTTCCCCCGTCCCCCCACTCTCCTCTTCATGCCTGCCATCCCCAAGAGTCGATGCCACCTCCAGCCCTTCCCTGGGGACGTCCAGGTGAGGGGACAACCTCTCCAAGCTTGTCCGAGGGATGGCGGGGACAGGGCAGGAGGAGCCTGGGGGGTCATGGGCTCCCTGTCCTGCTCCCCATCCCCATCCCYACATCCCCTCAGCCTCAACAGGGTGGAAACACAGGGGCATCTCCTGGGGACATCCCCTCGAACCTTACCAAGCAGCAGCAACTTGACTGTCTTGGCCTCCTTATCYGCATCCTCCTGGAGCTTCTTCTCCAGCTCCTTGGACCTCTTGGCCATCTCCTTGTCCTCGGCGCTGGCCCCRCTCCCCATGGCTTCCTTGTCGTCCTCCTCCAATAATGCCACAAGCTCGTCTAGGTCCCCAGGCTTTTCCAGKTCTTCAGAGAGACAACACGCACACCCCGGGGACGAGGTGAGCGCTGCGGGATGAACCAGGAATTCCAAAAAACCCGAACCGGGTACTGCACACCCTAATGTTGGGGTGCCCCAAGCCGGCAGCGCTCCTCGGTGGGTCCTCGCTGCTGGCTGCCCCCCGCTCTCTCCCTTAATTCCCCATGGATAACCTGATTTTTTTTGACCGTGGGATTTGGGGACTTTTTATCTCGCCATGTGACCCAGGAAATCCAATTAGCCCAAGATGGCAAAGATTAGGGCTCAGGGAGAAAAAAAAGACGGAGCATCTCAGGGAGTTGGGCAGGGGGCTTTACATAAGGGGGAGGCAGCAGCGTGACACCCCCTGCCTGTGGGGACGGGTCCCCTGGGGTGATTTGGGAAGTGGGAATCATTTGGGGGCTCCCTCAGGTCTGTGGGGTGTGATCCCACATTTGGGGGGCACTGAGGATGGGAGCAGCCCCTGGTTGTGTGTGTGCCCTGCCCCAGGGTGCTCTGGAGCGTTGGTAGGGGACAGGGTGGTGACAGGGGGACAGGGTGGTGGCAGGGGGCTGATGGCAGGGGCAAAGTGGCACTGGGGGATTCCTCCTGTAGGGAAAAGGGAGCTAATTAYCCCCGGGGGGGTAACGAGGCCCCCTAATCCTGCCCCACTGGGTRCCGCCCTCCCGCTGCCTAAGCTCTTTAATGGGATCGTGGCTCAGCCTTCCTCCTGCTCCTCCTCCTCTTCCCGGACTCCGCACCCCCCCAGCCCATCCCCCAGCCCAGCCGGCCCCCCCAAAACCCCGGGCTCGGGTGGGTGCTCCCCCCTTGCTCCCACGAGGCTGGTTTCAGGTGGGCACCGCAAGGGGAGCCCCCCGCCCCAGGGTGGGCTTTGGGACCCCCAAAAGTCCTGCAGGTCCCCAATGTTTGTGTTTAAGGAGCCCTAAATCCCTGCAGGGATTTTCGCAGGGCCACCGGGGGCTCCATGTCCCCGCRCCCGTGTCCCCACGTCCCGCCGGCTGCGTGTCCCCTGCCAGCGCCGTGCCTTGGGGACACTCTGTTCCCGCTGTCCCCGCGGACACAAAGCCCCTTCTGAGCCTCTAATGAACTCGGCGCTAATGAAGGGGGTCCAATTAAAATACCAGACGCCACCCCCCCTCCCCGCGGGGCGCGGACAGTGCTCGAGAGGAGACATGACTCAGGCCGGGGGTCCCCACTGTCCCCCATGGCTGTTGTGCCCTCCCAGCCTGGCACAGCGGTGGCCCTGGTGGGTGGTGTCACCTCGCTGTGCCTTCACCACACGACAAGGAGTGGGGGGCACGGAGGTGGGGTGGGTGACATTCCCTCCGCTCTGACAGCGGCTAAAAATACCCCCCCGCGCCGGTGGCAGCTTCGGGGACACTCGGGGCGCTCCGAGGGGACACAGCCCGACCGCCACCCAGAGCCACCCCGGCACCGGGACCCCCAACCCAGGTAGGGACACGCGGAGACCGAGGCGAGGGCAAAAGCGACAGTCCCGGCACCCCAAAGCCGGGCTGTGCTCCTGGGTGCCCCCAGTTTGGCTGAAGGGTGAGTTGGGGGCCTGGGGGCGAGGGGGTCCATGGGGACATCCCGGGGGGGGGGGGCTCAGGGGAACCCCCCCAGCGGGGTCTGAGCCGGGGGAGAGCTGGTGACAGAGTGTGAACCCCTTCTTTTGGGGGGCGGTACCACACCTGGGGGGGAGAATCACCATCGTGGAGGAGGCGATGCCCCATTTTGGGGGGTATTCGGTGATTTTGGGGGTACTCGGTTATTTTGGGGAGGTATTCAGTGATTTTGGGGGTATTTGGTGATTTTGGAGGCTATTCGGTGATTGTTGGGGATACTCAGTGTTTTGGGGAGGTATTCGGTGATTTTGGGGGGTACTCGGTGTTTTGGAGGGTATTCGGTGATTTTGGGGGTACTCGGTGATTTTTTGGGATACAATGTTTACGGGGGGCAGTGACGGTCTGTGTTGGGGAGGGTGATGCCCGGCSCGGGGGTGACGGTGCCTCTTGGGGGGGCACACGGGTTCCCATTGGGATGGAGACAATCTCTGGGTGAAGAAGAACGATACCCTGACTTTTGGGGGGGCAATGCCTGTTGGGGGGGGGCAATGCTTATATTGGGGGGACACAATGTCCCTCTCGGGGAGGTTACCCCGTTTTGGAAGCGTCGCTGTCACTTTGGGGGGGTCCGATACCATCTCTGGTGGGGGTACGATGCCTGCTTTGGGGGGAGGTTAGGGTTGGACCGGGGGGGGGTCACGGCTGTCTGAGGGGTGTTCCTRTGGAGGTACGGAGCTGCCTGGGGGTGCTTTTCGGGGCTGTCCTGGGGGTACAGGGCTGTCCGGGCCGGGGGGTTACCCGTCCATCCCGGGGGGGTCACGGCTGTCYCCACGGGGGTACAGGGCGGTCCGCCGGGGGAGCCGCGTTTTGTCCGGGGGGCAGATGTACCCCCGTGGGATGGGGTGGGGTCACGGCTGTCCCCATAGGGGTACAGGACTGTCCCCTGGGGGACAATTAGGGCTGTGTGGGAGGGCTCTCGGCTGTCTGGGGGGTGTCACGTCTGTCCCGGGGAGGGCACAGAGCTCTCCGGAGGGGGGACACGGCTGTCCTGGGGGGGACAGGGCTCTCCGCAGGGGGGACACGGCTGTCCTGGGGGGGACAGGGCGGTCTGTGAGGGGGGACACGGCTGTCCCGGGGGTATCGCAGCCCCGCACCCCCGTAGCTCGCAGCCCCATGGCGGGTCTCGCCCCCCCCACCCTCCAGCGCCGCAGCCGCCACCTCCTTCCTCCTCCTTCCTCCTCCTCCTCCTCCTCGCCACATCCTCCGCCCGCCCCATCCTCTTCCTCGTCCCGGTTTCCGGCCGGGCCCCGCCGGGGACTTTGGTCCATTCCCGGGTTCCTGCATCAATCATCAACCAGGGGAGGGAGCGGCCGCTGCGGCCCCGCCGCCGTAAGAGTCCCCCGGGCCCCCCCACCGCCCCCCGGAGCCGCCATGTCCTCTGTCCCCCCGGCCAAGTGTCACTTCAAGAAGCGGGGTAGCCTGCAGACCCCCATCCCCGCAGGTGAGACCTCTCCCCCTCCCCACAAATACCCCAGACCCCCCGGCAGCCCGCGGGGACAGCCCGGTCCGCCCAGCGCGGGGGCCACGATGCTGCGAGTAGGGGGGCTCAGTTTGGGGGGGCAGTGCCGCGTTGCTGCTTAGAGGGGTGTTTTTTAGGGGGGAGGGGGAGCACAGCGCCCTGTCCCGGCACCGGGAGGGGCTGGGGGGTCCCGTGGGTGTCTCCTCCCGGCAGCGCCTCGGTGGCGCAGTGAGAGAGGAGGAGGAGGAGGAGAGGAGGAAGGA
>NW_026623475.1:156249-164925 GCF_030028575.1 Malurus melanocephalus
GCTGGGGGATGCGGGGGGAGGCGGAGGGGCCGGTTTGCGGGGGGAGAGGCTCCGTGTGGCAACGAGGGGGTGGTCGGGGTGGCACTTGGGGGGCTGCTGGCACGGGGTGGTGGCGACACGGGCCGGACAACGTGGCACCCGGTTGGCACCGCGGCTGGGGGTACTCGGGATGGCCCCGGGGTCCTTCCCACACGTGAATGTTCTGGGTCAGTGGCAAAAGGTGGTGGCGGCACAGGGTGGTGGTGATTGTGACACAGAGTGGGTGAGGTAATGCTTTGGGGTTGCCACCTGGCTRGCACTGGTGCTGGGGGTGGTTTTGGGGTGTCACCAGGGCTGATTCCAGCTCTGGGTGGCCCTCATGTGTCCCGGGTGGGTGATGATGGTGGCACAGGGTGGGTAAGGTGGCACTTTGGGTTGGCACCTGTCTGGCACTGTTGAGAGAGGGTCTCAGGGTGTCACTGGGGCTGCTCCCACACGTGGGTGGCATGTGTATGTTCTAGGTGGGTGGCACAGGGTGACTGTGGTGACACAGGGTGATGGTGGCACTTTGGGGTGATGGTGGTGACACAGTGTATGGGGTGGTGCTTTGGGGTTGTCACCTGGCTAGTATTTCTGTGGGGTCTCAGGGTGTCACCAGGGCTGCTGCGGACCCTGGGTGACCCACATGTGCCCTGGGTGGGTGGCACAGGGTGATGATGGTGGCACGGGGTGRTGGTGGCACAGGGTGGGTGAGGTGATACCTGGGGGTTGTCACTTGTCTGGCACCCGTGCTGGGGAGGTTCTCAGTGCCACCAGGGCTTCCACCTGGCACACACGTGGGTAGCACGCCGTGTCCCAGCAGCACAGGGCACTCTGGGTGTCACCACGCCCASGTGAGGCACTGCCAGTACACCCCGATGACACCAGTGCCATCCGTGCCCTGAGTGACATCAGCCCAGCCCCCGCCATTCCCATGGGGGTGGAGGCTCCTTTTTGGGGTCAGGAGACCTGAAYCTTCCCCCAGGCTGTGCTGGGTGGGAGGCTCTTACTGGTGGCCCAGTTTAACCAGTAGGGCCTGGTTTCCAGTTGTGCCCCCTGTGAGGTCTGTGGTGGGTTCAGGGTTGGCTTTGGGGGGGTGGCACTGGGTGTCCCCAGCCTGCTGGCCCCAGTGCTTGGGGAGCAGGGGGTGGCACTGGGTGTCCCCAGCCCGATGGCCCCAGTGCTTGGGGAGCAGGGGGTGGCACTGGGTGTCCCCAGCCCGATGGCCCCAGTGCCTGGGGGAGCAGGGGGTGGCACTGGGTGTCCCCAGCCCGATAGCCCCAGTGCCTGGGGGAGCAGGGGGTGGCACTGGGTGTCCCCAGCCCGATGGCCTCAGTGCTTGGGGGAGCAGGGGGTGCTCAGGGGGTCGGGGCAGTGGAGAGTGTTAGGCTGGGAGGATGTTGCCGCCCCTCCCTCCCAGTTTGGGGATGTGTCCCCCTGCAGCAGGAAGGATTGGATGGGGGGGACAGGGAGTGGACCCCGGTGTTGTGCCCCCCATGCCAGGGGGTCCTGCCCCCCAGCCCCTCGCCCCTCACTCACTGTTGGCTCCTTACACCCCCCGGTGGAGCAGCAGCCCTCTCAGTGCCCCAGGGCGATTGGGGGGGGGGGGTTCCCTCTTTCCCTTGAGTTTCCTCAGTTTCCCCTTCACCCCCATTGGGAAGAGCATCCCAGTTCCATGGTGGGGAGGGGGAGCCGTGGCTGATTAACCCCTTCCTGCCCGGGTGGGGGTCCGGACCCCCCCAGCTGACTCTGTCTTGCTCCCTGCAGAGCTGCGGGGGGGGCTTGGGGCCCGACCCCTGCAGTCAGCCCGCTCCCTGCCGGGGACCCCCCATAGCCTGAAGCATTTCCCGGTGGATCTGCGCACGTCCATGGATGGCAAATACAAGGAGATYGCTGAGGTGGGTGCTGGGCCAGCTTGGCCGGCTCTGGGAGGGTGGGTGTGTTCTGGGGGGGTCTCCCCTCCATCCTTCCCACTCCTGTCCTCCCCAAACCTTCCTCCCTTCCCACTTTGCCAGCTCTGAGTGTGGGAATCCCTGTGAGCCTTTCTCTCCCSCTGCACAGCGGGCTGGGGCCAGGCACAGCTCATGGCAGACATGTTCCAGRCAGGAACTTTTCTGGCACTGGCAAGGCTGACACTGGGCACAGCTCATGGCAGGGATGGTCCAGTCAGAGCTCAGGGCAGGGCTGAGGCTGGGCCCAGCTCAGGGCAGGGATGTGGCTGGGCACAGCTCATGGCAGGGATGATCTGGGCACAGCTCATGGCAGAAATGGTCCAGGCAGGAACTTTTCTGGCACTGGCAAGGCTGACACAGGGCACAGCTCATGGCAGGAATGCTCCAGGCCCAGCTCAGGGCAGGGATGAGGCTGGGCACAGCTCATGGCAGGAGAGAGGCTGGGCACAGTCATGTCAGGGATGATCTGGGCGCAGCTCATGGCAGGAATAGTCCAGGCCCAGCTCAGGGCAGGGATGTGGCTGGGCACAGCTCATGGAAGGGATGGTCTGGGCACAGCTCATGGCAGGGATGGTCCGGGGAGGAACTTCTCTGGCACTGGCAAAGCTGACACGGGGCACAGCTCATGGCAGGAATGGTCCAGGTCCAGCTCAGGGCAGAGACAAGGTCAGGCCCAGCTCATGACAGGGATGCTCCAAGCTCAGCTCAGGGCAGGGATGCTCTGGGCCCCACTGATGGCAGGGCTGAGGCCGGGCACAGTTCATGGCAGGGGTGATCTGGGCACAGCTCATGGCAGGAATGGTCCAGGCCCAGCTCATGGCAGGAATGGTCCAGGCCCAGCTCATGGCAGGGATGCTCTGGGCTCTGCTGATGGCAGGGCTGAGGCCGGGCCCAGCTGGTGACAGGGATGCTCGGACAGGAGCTGTTCTGCCGCTCGCTGGCCGAGAACGAGATGCGGACGGCTCCCTAYGAGTTCCCCGAGGAGAGCCCCATCGAGCAGCTGGAGGAGCGGCGCCAGCGCCTGGAGCGCCAGATCAGCCAGGACGTCAAGTAAGCCTGGGGGATCCCCCGTGTGCCCCCAAATCGCTGGAAGGGAGCCCCTCGTGGGGCCAGACCCCCTCCCCACCCCAGGAGGCTGTCGGTCCTCTGTGCCAGCTCTGTGTCCCCTCTCCCGTGGGTGTCGCACTTGGTGTCCCCTTTGCAGTGAGTTTTTGGCTGGTTTCTGTCTGGTTTCTGTTGTTCCGGCATTAATAGGGTGTTTTCTCTCCCTGGCCCCCCCATTTCTCTCCCCCTCGTCCCCCCCGGCTGTCCCCCCCCTCCACCGCCGCCTCCTTGTCCCCAGACTTGAGCCCGACATTTTGCTCAGAGCCAAACAGGACTTCCTGAAAATTGACAGTGCCGCGGACTTACAGTGAGTGTCCGGCTCGGTGTCACCGGCCGGGGACACGGGAGGGATCGGGGACCCACCCGGCCCTGCTCTGACCCAGCACCCCCAAGCACGGAGCCAAGAGGTCCCTCCCGGCCGCTCTCGCTGGCACTGAAGGAGTCGATGCACCCAGGGAGGGGGGTTGGGGTGAGCTGGGGGTCCCAGCTCTGCTGGTGGCACAGGACCCCTGTCCTGGCGCTGTGTTCCCCTGGATGGGGGRTCTGACGCTGTGTGTCCCCCTCCCTCCTGTCTCCGCTTGGGAGTTGTCTCTGTCATGAGTTTTTTTGTTCTTTGTGCCCCCCACTCCCCCCACTTTTCATTGYGCTGATGTGGGGCTGGGGGGTGTGTTTTGGGAAGGGGGACAATGCCACCTCCAAAGGGGACACGGGTGGCACAGCTGGTGGTGGCATCCCTGGGGACAGCATTACCTTCCTGCCACCCTGGGGCCGGACACAGTCTCTGGGGTGGGGCTCGTGCTGTTGTTGGGGACGTGGGGATGGGGACACACCTGTCATGGTCCCACTGGCCACGTCTGTCCCCACAGGCTCTTCAAGGAGCAGAATGATGACCTGGTGGACCAYGTCCCCAAGGAGCGGGAGGCGCTGCTGGAGCGGGAATTCCAGCGGGTCACCATCTCCGGGGAGGAGAAATGCGGGGTGAGCCTCCCCCTGATCCCCCCGGAACCCGGCTGAGTGTCTCCAGGCTGCCAACCCCAGCTCGGGGGCGTTTTTTTGTTGATATCCCCTCTCCAGGTGCCCTTCACCGACCTGCTGGACGCGGCCAAGAGCGTGGTGAAGGCRCTGTTCGTGCGGGAGAAGTACATGGGGCTGTCCCTGCAGAGCTTCTGCAAAACCACAGCCCGCTACCTGCAGGAGCTCTCCGAGAAGCCCCTGGAGACCCGCGGCTACGAGGAGGTGCCCGAGACCCCCGTGGCTGCTGGTGAGCACCGTGTGGGGGGTCTCTGTGCTGGACTGGGTGCTGGAGGAGCTTTTGGGATGATGTTGGCTGTMTCCTGGCTGCAGATGCCCCCGTGCACCCCCCGTTTGCCGAGCAGCACCCCTATGAGAAGTGGGACCCCCAGAACATGCCAGCCGACCTGGGCTTCGGGCTGAAGATGGTGGGTGGTGTCGTGCATGTCTACACTAAGCAGGAGGTCACCGACAAGTGAGTTTTGTGAGGGGGAGGGTCCTGCTCAGTGAGAGGAGGAGTTTTTTGGGGAGGCTGTATGACCCTCACATGTGTACCCCCTAGGAGCACGGAGCTGGACCTGCCGTACCCCGACCTGCAGGAGTTTATCGCCGACATGAATTTCCTCATGGCTTTGATCATCAATGGGCCCATGTAAGGGGAAGGGTCCCACCCTGGGGGGGATCCCACGGTGGGGGTGGRACAGACCCCTGGGGACAGCCCTGAGGACACGGCAGTGGCTCTGACACGCGGTGCTGGTGCAGCTCCCGCCTCCACCCTCGCCCRTGTCTGAGAGTCCATGTTCCCATACCCCACACCAGCCTTTCGGGCTGGATGTTCTCCCTCCTCACCCCCAAACTGAGCCCTCCTCCCCCATTTTGGGCAGCAAATCCTTCTGCTACCGCCGGCTGCAGTACCTGAGCAACAAGTTCCAGATGCACGTGCTGCTCAACGAGATGAAGGAGTTGGCAGCCCAGAAGAAGGTCCCGCACCGCGACTTCTACAACATCCGCAAGGTGCCCGTGGGTCCCGGGCTCTCCTGGATCCTGGGGGGGTTGCTGGTTCCACTGGGGAGCTCTTGGAGGGTCTCAGGGCTGAGCATCACCTCGCTGGTGCAGGTGGACACCCACATCCAYGCCTCGTCCTGCATGAACCAGAAGCATCTCCTGCGCTTCATCAAGCGGGCGATGAAGAAGCACCTGGATGAAATCGTCCACGTGGAGAAGGGCAAGGAGCAGACGCTCAAGGAGGTGTTTGAAACGATGAACCTCACAGCCTACGACCTGAGCGTGGACACGCTGGATGTCCATGCGGTACGGGAYGCACCCCAAACCCTGGGGATGGGTGCAGCCCCCAGCCCATCCTGGGGTGTGGGATCTTCTCCAGGGGGTTTCCTGGGTGTTGCTGGGAGCTGTGGGTGGGGTGTGGTTGGAGATGAGGGGTCTCAGCTCACACCTGTCACATGTTCAGGATCGCAACACCTTCCACCGCTTCGACAAGTTCAACGCCAAGTACAACCCCATCGGGGAGTCCATCCTGCGGGAGATCTTTATCAAGACCGACAACCGWGTCTCTGGGAAGTACTTTGCCCATATCATCAAGGTGCGTCACCTCTCCTCCTCATGGCAGTGCCACCCATTGTCCCCTCCTGRTGGCCGAGCAGTGACACTCGTCGCTTGTCCCTTTTCATCAGGAGGTGATGGCGGATCTCGAGGAGAGCAAGTACCAGAACGCRGAGCTGCGTCTCTCCATCTATGGCCGCTCCCGGGACGAGTGGGACAAGCTGGCCCGCTGGGCCGTCAGCCACCGCGTCCACTCCAACAATGTCCGCTGGCTCGTGCAGGTGCCYCGGCTCTTGTGAGTAAAGGGGGCACAGGAACCCTCAGTGGGGTTGGGGAGACCCAGGACACCCCACTGCTGGCTGGGGTTGGGTGGGGACGGGGGAAAGCGGCTCAGAGTGGGGTCCATTCCCTGCAGTGACATCTACCGGACGAAGAAGCAGCTGGCCAACTTCCAGGAGATGCTGGAGAACATCTTCCTGCCGCTCTTTGAGGCCACGGTCCACCCTGCYCAGCACCCAGAGCTGCACCTCTTCCTGGAGCACGTGAGTGCCACCTCCCGCTCCTGGGGACACCCCAACCGGAGCAAGGGGTGACATCCCACCCCGGCACTGTCCCTCCTGCAGGTGGATGGCTTCGACAGCGTGGATGATGAATCCAAACCGGAGCATCACATCTTCAACCTGGACAGCCCTTTGCCGGGCAACTGGGTGGAGGAGGACAACCCGCCCTACTCCTACTACCTGTACTAYATGTATGCCAACATGACAGTGCTCAACCACCTGCGGCGGTAAGGACAGCTCTGGCCCGACCCTGCGCCCCTCTCGAGGGTCTGGGGGGTCAGAGGGTCATGGTGATGGTCAATCCCCCGTTGCAGGAAGAGGGGCTTCCACACCTTCGTCCTGCGCCCGCACTGTGGYGAGGCCGGTCCCATCCACCACCTTGTCTCGGGGTTCATGGTYTCAGAGAACATCTCCCATGGGTTGTTGCTGCGCAAAGTGAGTGGGGAGGGGGCACCTGGGGGTGCTGTGGATGCTGGGGGTGCGGTGGGATCCCGCTCACCCCACTGTGCCCCCCAGGCCCCGGTGCTGCAGTACCTGTACTACCTGGCACAGATTGGCATCGCCATGTCCCCGCTGAGCAACAACAGCCTCTTCCTGAGCTACCACCGCAACCCCCTGCCCGAGTACCTCTCGCGGGGGCTCATGGTCTCCCTCTCCACYGACGACCCTCTCCAGTTCCACTTCACCAAGGTAGGCATTGGGAGCACCCAGTGACCCCCCAAGAATGGCTGTGGGGTGGGCATGGGTCGGGTGATGGGGTGGAGTCAGTGATGGGGTAGGATTGGTGATGCCATGTGGCTAGTGGTGAGATGGGGCTGGTGGTCAGATGGGGCTGGAGGCAGCACCAGTGGACTCTGGAGGATGCTGATGGTGTGGAAGGCATGGGRGGAGGTGGGTGGGGACMTCTGTCCTGCCTGGGGGTGYCTGTGACRGGAGCTGAGGGCTGTCTGTTCCTAGGAGCCGCTGATGGAGGAATAYAGCATCGCCACGCAGGTGTGGAAGCTCAGCTCGTGTGACATGTGTGAGCTGGCCCGCAACAGYGTCCTCATGAGCGGCTTCTCCCACAAGGTGAGGCCCAGCCCCTCACTCCCAATGCTGCAGTTGGACCATTCCTTTTTCCTGTTTGCCCCCATTTGCCCATTCTCAATTCCCCCATTCCCTTATTCCCATTCCCAATTTCCCATCTGCCCAAACCCCTTCCCAATTCCTATTCATCTCCATTCCCTTGTTCCCACTSCCAATGCCCACATTTGCCCTCTGCCATCCCCAATTCTCCCACTCCCAATTTCCATTCATCCCCATTTATCCATTTCCCTTCCCAGCTCCCTCATTCCCATTTGCCCATTCCCATTCCCAGTTCCCTCATTCCCATTCACCCGTTCCCATTCCCATTTACCCATTCCTGTTCCCATCCCCATTCCCAGTTCGCTCATTCCCATTTACCCATTCCCGTTCCCAGTTCCCTCATTCCCATGTACCTGTTCCCATTCCTCTTTACCCATTTCTGTTCCCAGTTCCCTCATTTCCCTTCCCAATTCCCTCATTGCCATGTACCCATTCCCTCATTCCCATGTACCTGTTCCTAGTTTCCCTCATTCCCATGTACCCATTTCCATCCCCATTCCCAGTTCCCTCATTTCCATTCCCAGTTTCCCTCATTCCCATTTACCCGTTCCCATCCCCATTCCCAGTTCCCTCATTCCCATGAACCCATTCCCATCCCCATTCCCAATTCCCTCATTCCCATTCCCAGTTTCCTCATTCCCATTCCCAATTCCTTCATTCCCGTTTACCCATTCCCATTCCCAGTTTCCCTCATTCCCATTTATCTGTTCCCATCCCCATTCCCAATTCCCTCATTCCCATTTACTCATTCCCATCCCCATTCCCAGTTCCCTCATTCCCATTCCCAGTTTCCCTCATTCCCATTTACCCGTTCCCATTAATAGTTTCCCTCATTCCCATTTACCTGTTCCCATCCCCATTCCCAGTTCCCTCATTCCCATGAACCCATTCCCATTCCCAATTCCCTCATTTCCATTCCCATTCCCAATTCCCTCGTTCCCATTCTCATTCCCAGTTCCCTCATTCCCATTCTCATTCCCAGTTCCCTCATTCCCATTCTCATTCCCAGTTCCCTCATTCCCATTCCCAATTCCCTCATTCCCATTTACCTGTTCCCATCCCCATTTCCAGTTCCCTCATTCCCATTCCCAGTTCCCTCATTCCCATTTACCTGTTCCCATCCCCATTTCCAGTTCCCTCATTCCCATTCCCAGTTCCCTCATTCCCATTTACCCGTTCCCATTAATAGTTTCCCTCATTCCCATTTACCTGTTCCCATYCCCATTCCCAGTTCCCTCATTCCCATTCCCGTTCCCAGTTTCCCTCATTCCCATGTACCCATTCCCAGTTTCCCTCATTCCCATGTAACCATTCCCATCCCCATTTCCATGTACCCATTCCCATTC
>NW_026623475.1:165205-166830 GCF_030028575.1 Malurus melanocephalus
CTGTACCCATTCCCATCCCCATTCCCATGTACCCATTCCCATTCCCAGTTTCCCTATTCCCATGTACCCGTTCCCATTCCCAGTTTCCCCATTCCCATRTACCTGTTCCCACTTTCCCTCATTCCCCTGTTCCCATTCCCATCCCCATTCCCATGTACCCGTTCCCAGTTTCCCCATTCCCATGTACACGTTCCCAGTTTCCCCATTCCCATGTACCCGTTCCCACTTTTCCTCATTCCCCTGTACCCATTCCCATCCCCATTCCCCCTCCAGAGTCCCTGGCAGCCCCTGGCCGTGCCGGGCACCCACGGGCCCCTGTCCCTGCCCCACAGGTGAAGAGTTACTGGCTGGGTCCCAACTACCTGAAGGAGGGTCCGGAGGGGAACGACATCCGCCGCACCAACGTGCCCGACATCCGCGTCAGCTACCGCTTCGAGACGCTGTGCCAGGAGCTGACGCTCATCACGCAGGCGGTGCAGAGCGCCGAGCTGGAGCCCATCCAGGAGGAGGATGTGCTCACCCTCTCTCTGGGGACCCACTGACAGCCCACATCCCCCCCGAGCCCTCGGGGCTCCGCCAGCRTCCCCCCGCCCGCTACCTCCTGCCCCAACCAGGGGCTGCTCCTGCTGCTGTCCTGGTGCCACCGGTGCCACTGCAGGGGATGGAGTTTGTGGGGTCCTCTCCGTTTCATCTTGTTTTGATTATTTTATGGGTGTTTTTTTGGTCTTTTTCTGTTGTTTTTAACTGCTGTCTCCTTGCCGGGTTGGGCCCTGCTGGGTTTGATGGCACTGGAGGTGACCCGGGGGAGGGCACGGCCGGGGGATCCTGGATTTACGGCCCAGGTTGGGGACATGGTGACAGTTTGGGGTCCTGTCTGCTGGTGTGGTGAGAGTGTGGGAGTCCCAGCCCAGCCCCAGGCTGATGCTCCTCAACCCCCAGCCCCCTCTCGATCTGCTCTCTGCCCGTGGGGACAATCCCAGGGAGGTCTCTGCTGTCGCTGGGGACASGGTGGCCCAGAGGACAGGGGGGACAGTGCTCGGTGGGGGATGCTYCATCCTCATCRCCACAGGGAGGAAGGCAAGGGGTGGGATGGGGAATGTTTCACCCTCACCACCGCGGGGATGAAGGGAAAGGGGACCAGGTGACATTGTCCCTGTCCCCAGCACTCCCAGGAGATCTTGGTTAGTGGCCCAGATCGGGCTGGACCAGGCTTCTCCCATCCCAGTCGGGCATCACCCCCTCTGTCCCTGCAGCCCCATCCCAGTCCTGATCACCTCATCTGGAGCCGGCATTGCCAAGAAAACCTTACGGCGATTATAAAAACAACAAACAGAAACTTTTAAAACAAAAAAACCCTAACCGAGCATGAAAAATAAAAGTATTTAAGTAAAACACTGCAATTGAAGTGGGGGGAGGGAGGGAGCGCGGCCCCAGAGGGAAACTGAGGCACRGAGGGGGGGCGTGYGTCCCCTCATGGTTTGGGTTTGGGGGTCCCCGAGGCGATGYGGGAGGGTCAGGGGACGGATCGCGAGCAGCGGTGGCAGCGCTGGCCGGACGCCCGGACACTGAGCCTGCCCCCGGTGACGCCACGGGGAGGGGCGAGGAGAGGGGAGGGTCCTGTCCCG
>NW_026623475.1:168112-173374 GCF_030028575.1 Malurus melanocephalus
CCCCCCATTGCTGTGGGTGCCACGAGCGGGGCCGAGGGTCTGGGGGAGCCCCCTCCCCAATCTCTCTGCCCCCCCCAGCCCCTGACTACAACCCGAGCGAATGGACCAACGAGAAGGAGAAGCTGGGGCTCGACTTCCCCAACGTAGGTGCTGGGCGAGCAGGGGGGCGTGGGCAGGGGGGGTGGGCAGGGGGCTTTGGGGGTCACCGGGACTGACCCCCCGCCCCCCGGACCCCCCCCCAGCTCCCGTATCTCATCGACGGCTCCACCAAACTGACCCAGAGCAACGCGATCCTTCGCTACATCGCCCGCAAGCACAACATGTGTGAGTGGGGAGGGGGTCCCGGCACCCTCGGGGAGGGGTCCCGGGGGTTTTATGGGGTGGGGTTTGACACCTCCCCGCCCCGCAGGCGGTGAGACGGAGGAGGAGAAGCAGCGCGTGGACCTGATGGAAAACCAGCTCATGGATCTCAGGATGAACTTTGCTCGAATGTGCTATAGCCCCGACTTTGTGAGTACTCCCCTGGGGCTGTGCTGGCGCGGGGATCCCCCAGATCCGGGGTTAACCCTTTGTGAGTGCCCTCCTGGGGCTATGGGGGTCCTCCCCAAACCCCGGGCTAACCCTGACTTTCTGAGCATCTTCCTGGGGCTGTGAGAGCTGTGGGGGATCCCCCCAGACCCCAGGATTAACCCTTTGTGAGTGCCCTTCTTTGCACTGTGGGGCATCTCCCCCAGACCCCGGGGTGTCCCCCAGCACGGGACAAGGGGGCCAAGCCATCCCTGCCATATCGGGGGTGTGCATTGGGGTGCATCCCTCGGCTGGCTGCACTCAGGGGGTGATGGCCCTGKTTTTGGGGGCCTGTGGGGAGCAGCCCTCTGAACTGTGCCCCTCTCGGTGCAGGAGAAGCTGAAGCCGGCGTACCTGGAGCAGCTGCCCAAGAAGCTGCAGGAGCTGTCCCGGTTCCTGGGCTCCCGGCCCTGGTTTGCAGGGCAGAAGGTGGGTGGGGGATGCTGGGGGGTGGGTTTGGGGGGTCCCTGTGGGTGGCTGACCCCCCCTGCCCCTCCCCCAGATCACCTTCGTGGACTTCCTGGCGTACGATGTGCTGGACCAGCAGCGCATGTTCGTGCCCGACTGTCCCGAGCTGCAGGGAAACCTGGGCCGCTTCCTGCAGCGCTTCGAGGTGAGTGGGGACAGGGGACGGCCACTGCGKTGTCCCCATCCCCATCCCTGACACCCCCGTGTCCCCATCCCCGGCCCCTGCTGTTCCCACTGCCATTCCTGACACTGCCGTGTCTATGTCCTTGTCCCATCCCAAGCCTCACCCTTAAATCCCAGTGTTTCTCTCTCCATCCCCATTCCTGTCACCCCTGTCATCCCATCCTTGACCCCCTCGTGTTCCCATCCCTGTCCCCAATGCCCCGGTGTCCCCATCACTGACATCCCAATGTCCCCATCCCGTCCCTGACACTCCAATGTCCCTGTTCCATTTCCTGATACCCCAGGGTCTATCTCTCTGTCCCTATCCCTGGACCCCTGATGCCCCCAGCACTTGGGTGTCCCTGTCCCCGTCCCAGACACCCCGTGGTGTCCCCATTCCTGACTCTCAAAACCCCAGTGTCCTTGTCCCTACCCCAGACATCCCATCCCTGTCCCCAGTACCCTGGTGTCCCTGTCCCCATCCCAGGCACCCCGTGGTGTCCCCATCCCTGTCCCCAAYACMSCRSTGTCYSTGTCCCCATCCCAGACACCCCAGTGTCCCCATCCCTGACCCCGTGTTGTCCCCATCACCCCGGTGTCCCTGTCCCCATCCCTGACCCCATGGTGTATCCGTTCATGTCCCCACGTGTCCCTGTGTCCCCAGGCCCTGGACAAGATCTCTGCCTACATGCGTTCAGGGCGCTTCATGAAGACCCCGATCTTCTGGCGCACGGCCAAGTGGTGCAACACCAAAGATTGAGGGGGTGACCCCCCCTGTGTCCCCCAACTCACCCCCAGACCTCCCCAATAAATCGTGGGGGGCTCCCCCGTGTGCAGCCGCTGTGTGGGGTGCACTGCGGGACCAGGGTGGGGGTGGGAACCCCTCGTTTGTGGGGTAACCCCTGGGGGGGATGTTGGACCCTCCTGGACCCCGAGATGGGGGGAGCCATTCCGCCCTGCACCCCCAGGATTAGGGGACTGTGGGGTCCCTGTCCCCATCAGGATAATGCGACCCCCCCCTGCAGCTTAGGGGGCTGAAAGGGGGGACCCCAATGCAGCTTGGGTGGGGGTCACAGAGGGACCCATGGCCCCCAGGTTAAAGGGGTTCCCATGGAGTGTGGGGGGGTCACAGAGGGACCCATGGCCCCCCAGGTTAAAGGGGTTCCCATGGAGTGTGGGGCGGTCACGGAGCCTGCTATTAAAGAGGACCCCATAGAGTTTGGGGGGGTCACAGAGCTCCCAGGAAAAGGGGGAACCCAGGGAATTTAAGGGGCTGCAGAGCCCCAGAGTAAGGGAGTTTGTGGGGTTGCAGTGGCCCCAAGGATAAGGGAGTCCTGTGGGAATGGATGGGGTATGTCACAGAACCCCTAGGATAAGGGGCACCCCATGGAATTTAGGGGATCACAGAGCCACAGGGATGGGGAGGGTCACAGAGTCCCCTGTTAAGGGGGACCCCATGGAGTTTGGGGTGGTCACAGAGCCCTGAAGACAAGGGATTTCCCATGGAGTTTGGGGCGGGTCACAGAGCCCTGAAGACAAGGGATTTCCCATGGAGTTTGGGGGGGGTCACAGAACTCTAGGAATACAAGGAACTCCATGGAATTTGGGGGCTCGCAAAACCCCCGGGATACGGGGAACCCCATGGAGTTTGGGGACTCGCAAAACCCCCGGGATACGGGGAACCCCATGGAGTTTGGGGACTCGCAAAACCCCCGGGATACGGGGAACCCCATAGAGTTTGGGGGGTCGCAGGGCCCTTCGGGATGGGGGGCGTGCAGAGCCCCCAGGATCAGGGGCTTCCGTGGGGACGTGGTGGGGGGGGTCACAGTTATGGGGGACCCCATAGAGCCATAGGGGGACCCCACAGGGATGGGCGCGGCCGCAGACCCCCGCGAAAAGGGACCAGTTTGAGCCCCGCCCCGTGGAGCTCCGCCCCNGCTATTAAAGAGGACCCCATAGAGTTTGGGGGGGTCACAGAGCTCCCAGGAAAAGGGGGAACCCAGGGAATTTAAGGGGCTGCAGAGCCCCAGAGTAAGGGAGTTTGTGGGGTTGCAGTGGCCCCAAGGATAAGGGAGTCCTGTGGGAATGGATGGGGTATGTCACAGAACCCCTAGGATAAGGGGCACCCCATGGAATTTAGGGGATCACAGAGCCACAGGGATGGGGAGGGTCACAGAGTCCCCTGTTAAGGGGGACCCCATGGAGTTTGGGGTGGTCACAGAGCCCTGAAGACAAGGGATTTCCCATGGAGTTTGGGGCGGGTCACAGAGCCCTGAAGACAAGGGATTTCCCATGGAGTTTGGGGGGGGTCACAGAACTCTAGGAATACAAGGAACTCCATGGAATTTGGGGGCTCGCAAAACCCCCGGGATACGGGGAACCCCATGGAGTTTGGGGACTCGCAAAACCCCCGGGATACGGGGAACCCCATGGAGTTTGGGGACTCGCAAAACCCCCGGGATACGGGGAACCCCATAGAGTTTGGGGGGTCGCAGGGCCCTTCGGGATGGGGGGCGTGCAGAGCCCCCAGGATCAGGGGCTTCCGTGGGGACGTGGTGGGGGGGGTCACAGTTATGGGGGACCCCATAGAGCCATAGGGGGACCCCACAGGGATGGGCGCGGCCGCAGACCCCCGCGAAAAGGGACCAGTTTGAGCCCCGCCCCGTGGAGCTCCGCCCCCACTGAGCCCCGCCCCCACTGAGCCCCGCCCCTTTAGGCCCCGCCCCCGGGTGGGCGTGGCCGGGTGTCACGCGCGGGGGGCGGGCCGGCGATCGCGCGCGCCATGGCGGTGTTGGGGTATTGGGACATCCGCGGGGTGAGTGGGGGGACCCGGGACCCCCGTGGGGCACCCAGGGGGAGGGAGGGTCTGCGGGGACCCCAGGGGGGCTGGGGGGGGATCCCCCTGCGCTTTTTTGGGGGGTCTTAGAGGGTCTGCGGGATTCCCCGCGGTGTTTTTGGGGCTGCGGGGGGCTCTTCGGGAGCCTTTTTGGTCTTTCGGGGGCTGCAGGGGATCTTGGGGTGTTTTTGGGGTCCCTTCTGAGCTTTTTGCGTGACGTGGGGGCCATTCTGGTTTTGCGGGTGGGGGCTGGGGCGGTCCCCGTGCATTTTGGGGGGGGGGCTCTAGGGGCTTTTGGGGTCCCTTTTGTCTTAGGGGGGCTGTGGGGGTCTCTCTGGACTTTTAGGGGGCAGCGAGGGGCCATCGGAGGTCCAGTTGATCTTGTTGGGGGCTGCGGGAGGCCCCTTTGGGGTTGTGGGAGGGCTGTGGTGCGTCTTCGGGGCTGCCCCTTGTCTTGTGGGGGGGTCTTCGGGGATCCTCTATGTTTTTCGGGCATTTTATGGGATTTCCTCTGGTTTTTTGGGGGGAGGCGGCTGTGGGGGACCGTGAGTCTTGGGGGGACTGGAGGGGGTGATCCTTGGGGGGGCTGCGGTGACTCTGTGGGGTCCTTCTGATCTTTTGGGAGGTCCAGGGAATGTCTTCCTAATCCTGGGAGGAGCCCCGGGGGTCCCTTTGGTCTCTTGGGGGTGTGTGTGGGGACCCTCAGGTCTTTTGGGGAGCTATTGGAAGTCTCTTGATCTTTTGGGGGTGCTCTGGGATGTCTGGTGGGGGGGCCATGGGGGTCCTGCTGCACTTGGGGGTGGGAGGGTGTTGCTTTAGGGTGGCTGGTGTGTTGTGGGGTCCCCCCAGTCCAGGGGTGCTGACTGGAGGGGAGGAGGGGTGAGCTTGCCCCCCCGTGCCTCAGTTTCCCCACGGCATGTGTGGGGGTGTTTTTGGGGGGGGGTCTCACTGATCCACTCCCCAGCTCGCCCACGCCATCCGCCTGCTCCTGGAGTACACGGAGACKCCCTACGAGGACAAGCTGTACAGCTGTGGGGAAGGTGAGGGGTTGGGGGGTCCCCACAGCACCCTCGAGCTCTCTGGATTTTGGGGGGATGGGAACTCAACACCCCCCACCTCCCCCTTCCCTTCCAGCTCCYGACTACGACAAGAGCCARTGGATCAAYGAGAAGGAGAAGCTGGGGCTTGACTTCCCCAAYGTAGGTGCTCTGGAGTGGGGGTGGGGGTAT
>NW_026623475.1:174018-176843 GCF_030028575.1 Malurus melanocephalus
GAATTGAATTGGGGTCCAGTTGGGCTTGAATTGGTGGTGGTTTGGAGTGGGGGTAGAGTTAGATTGGGGTTGGGGTAGGGTTGGAGTTGAATTTGGGTCCTGTTTGGCTTGGGGTTGGAGCTGGGGTTGGAGTTGAATTGGGATCCGATTTGGCTTGGGTTGGATTTGGGATTGGAGGAGGGGTAGAGCTGAATTGGTGTCCAGTTGGGCTTGGGTTGGGGTTGGAGTAGGGGTAGAGTTGGATTTGGGTTGGGGTTGGAGTTGACTTGGGTTGGAATTGAATTGGGGTCTAGTTGGGTTTAGAATAGGGGTGGAGCTGGATTGGGATTGGGGTACAGGTTGGAGTAGGGATGGAATTGGATTGGGGTTGAGGTTGGGGTGGAATTGGATTGGGGTACAAGTTGAAGTAGGGATGGAGCTGGATGGGGATTGGGATTGGGGTTGGAGTAGGGATGGAGCTGGATTGGGATTGGGGTACAGGCTGCAGTAGGGATGGATTGGGGTTGGGGTTGGGGTACAGGCTCTAGTAGGGATGGAGCTGCAGTAGGGATGGATTGGGGTACAGGCTGCAGTAGGGATAGAGTTGCATTGGGGTACGGGCTGCAATAGGGATGGATTGGGATTGGGATTGGGATTGGGATTGGGATTGGGGTTGGACTAGGGATGGAGCTGCATTGGGATTAGGGTACAGGCTGCAGTAGGGATGGATTGGGGTTCAGGCTGCAGTAGGGATGGATTGGGATTGGTATTGGTATTGGGATTGGGATTGGGATTGGGGTACAGGCTGCAGTAGGGATGGATTGGGATTGGGATTGGGGTACAGGCTGCAGTAGGGATGGATTGGGATTGGGATTGGGATTGGGATTGGGGTACAGGCTGCAGTAGGGATGGATTGGGATTGGGGTACAGGCTGCAGTAGGGATGGATTGGGGTACAGGCTGCAGTAGGGATGGAGTTGCATTGGGGTACGGGCTGCAGTAGGGATGGATTGGGATTGGGATTGGGATTGGGGTACAGGCTGGCGTTGGGCTCAGCCTGGGGCTGGAGCTGAGGTTCCGTGGAGCTCCAAGCGGGGTCAGGGAGGGTTTGGTCCCAGCGCTGCCACGGCCCCGCAGGCGGTGAGACCGAGGAGGAGATGCTGCGTGTGGACATGCTGGAGAACCAGATCATGGATTTCCGCATGAGCCTGGTCATGGTCTGCTACAACCCTGACTTTGTGAGTGTCCTGTGGGCTGGGGGACCCCAGGCCAGCATTGGGGACCCCGTTTGGGGAAGGCTGTCCCCAGGGTGGCTGATCAGGGGTGCCCAACTCGCCCCTTCCTCCCTCAGGAGAAGCTCAAGCCGGGCTACCTGGAGCAGCTCCCGGGGAAGCTGAAGCTCTTCTCCAACTTCTTGGGAGACAGAAAGTGGTTTGCGGGGGAGAAGGTACTGMCGGGACCCCCAAGGGGGGGCGAGGGGGCTGGGAGGGGGTTTGTCCTCACTGTGTCCCCCGATGTCCCCAGCTGACCTTCGTGGACTTCCTGATGTTCGACGTGCTGGATCAGAACCGCATCTTTGAGCCCAAGTGCCTGGAGCCCTTCAAGAACCTCAAGGACTTCATGGAGCGCTTTGGGGTGAGCAGGGGCACCCCCAGGTCACCCCTGGGTGGGGGCTGGTGCTGTGGGGGTGTCCCTCACCCTCCATGTGTGTCCCCAGGCTCTGGAGAAGGTGGCTGCCTACATGAAGTCCAGCCGCTTCCAGAAGATGCCCATCAACAACAAGATGGCCAAGTGGGGCAACAAGAAGTTGTAGGAGCTCAGCCGGGGGTGAGGAGGGTGGGCAGGGGGGGGGTCCTGACTCAGCCCCCCCAGACCCCTCCRTCCCTGGGGGCAGACGGCACCGCTGGTGTGAAGCCCCCCGAGAGAATAAAATGCTTTAGATGAGGCACCCGGAGCCCCCCAGAGCGTGGTGCTGTTGGGGTGGGGGGCACTGAGGTGGCCCCCGTGCGTGGTTGGGGTGGGTGTGGGGTGAGGGGGGGTCCCAAGCCACCCCCGTGGCCGATTTGGGGGGGCACGGGCTCAGCCCTGTGCTGTCCCCAGGGCCCTCCCTTGTTACCCTGGGAAAGGAGCCCCACTCCTCATTAGCACATTGCTAATGAGCGTTAATGAGGCAGCCCTGACAAAGGCTGCGGGGAGAGAGATTTGGTGCCCTGCCACCCACCCAGGGTGCTGAGCGGGGTGGCCTGGGGACAGCCCTGTCCCCTGGGGCCTCTGGCTGCCATCAGCTCCCGAAGACAGGCACCAGGAATGTGCCTTGGGTGCCGCAGGGGGATGAAATGCTGTGTCCCCCTCCCTGTCCCTATTCCCCCTCTCCCTCCCCCACGGCGTGCCCCCCAAACTCTGCACACCCCACTKCTGTCACTTTTATTTTCCACATCAATAACTTTACATTTTGGGGGTGCAGACTCATTTCACAGCGCCTGACCCCGCCGAGGGGGGTGCCTGCCCCCCTGCTTCCCTTGGGCGGGGGTCCCCCAGAGCCCCCCAGGAGCCCTGGTGGCTTTTGAGGGGRAGGAGTTCTCTGATTTCGAGGAGTGGTTCTCAGTCTTGGGGGGCCGGGCGGGATGTGGGGGGTGGGTTCCCCCCCAAATCCAAGCGTTCCGCGGGTGCTCCATCCTGGGAGGGACATGGTGAGGACACCAGCGTGGCTCAGACCCTGGGACCGATCTGCRGGGAAGGGGAGGGGAGATGTGTGAGGGGCAGGGCTCCGGGAGGGGGAGGGAGCGTGGGGAGGAGGGTGTCCCACCCCCATGGCCAGCCCGGCCTGGGGAGGGGTTTCAGGGATGA
>NW_026623475.1:177153-178362 GCF_030028575.1 Malurus melanocephalus
GGGGGGGGGGCTTAAGGGACCACCTACATCCGCGAGAAGCCCTTGTCCGTCAGCCAGGCTGCCACCTCCTCCGGCGTGGAATTGGGGTGCAGGGAAGGGGGACTGTCCTGGAGCGGGGGACAAAGAGAGGGGACATCGGGGTAACATCCCTTGGCCGGAGGGCGCGGGGAAGGGAGGGGACAGGGGACACCCACCTGTGTGGCGCTGTGGCCCCCCGTGTGCCCTGGCTCCGGGAGCGGCTCCAGGATGTTGCCAGGGACGTGCCCCCGGTCCCCCCGCTCGTCCTGCACCAGCCACCATTTCCTCTGCTGGTCCAGGACCTAAAGGAGGTGCCAAGGGGGGCAGTATGAAGGGTCAGAACCCCGCAGACCCAACTTTGTCCTCCCCACGGTCCCCACCCCTCCTACCTGCAGCATGTCCCCCTTCCTGACGCTCAGCTCCCGCGAATTCCTGGCCTGGAAATCGTACAGGGCTCGCACCAGCCCCTGGCTGGGGAGGGGGAATCTGGGGGGGAYGAGGGGGTTCATCAGTACCCGGCCGGAGCCAAATCCTGTCCGTCCGTCCGCACCCAGAGGGAAAGGGGGACACTTACTCGTGTCCGGGATTGTCCCTCCAGCCGGTGCCTGCTGACTGCGCGGGGGGCAGGGACCGGGAGGGGTATCGCGAGCGAGCTGGGGAAACTGAGGCAGGCGGCCGGGCGTCCTGGAGCTCCATCACGGGGGGCAACCAGCCGTCCGAAAACACCGGGATATACGCGGGCACCTGGGCGCTGTTGGGGTACTCGGCCCTACAACCAGCGAGGGGGCGGGGGACATCGGGGTGAGTGTTGTGACCCCCCTCAAATCCAGACCCCCCCTTTCTCGGGGTCGGAGGGCTGGACCCCACCTGGACTTGTTCCAGGCATTGCCCAGGCTCTTCCAGGTTCCGTAGTCATCGTCACTCAGGGTCTCCTCCAGGAACTGCAGCGCCTCCGGCAGCAGCAGCGGGGACTCCACCCCGGGGGCCAGGCCGGGGCTGGGGCAGTGCTCCAGGACCTGGGGGYGACAGCGATGGAGCAGCACCCCCAAACGCACCCGCAGGGTGGGGGTAGGGAGGGGCGGTCCCCCCGTTTTGTGGGGTGGGACCCGCTTTGGGGGCACTCACGAAGGACAGAGCTGAGAAGATGAGGCGCAGCAGCTCGGTGGGGTCGGGGTTCCGAACGTGGCGGTG
>NW_026623475.1:179588-183814 GCF_030028575.1 Malurus melanocephalus
ACGGTGCCCATGGGGATGAGGGGAGACCGAGCTCATGGATGGGGGATGAGGGGTCTGTGCCCATGGGGATGAGGAAGAGGGATGGGAGGGGGGAAACTGAGCCTGTAGATGGGGTGGGGGTCAGGACTCATGGGGATGGGGAAGCGGGGTGGGAAGAAGGCTGACCCCGTGCATGGTGTGAGGGGTTTGTATCCATGGGGATGGGGGAGATGAGGGGACTGAGCCAGGAGCGGGGGTACTGGGGCAGAAGAGCCCCCCTGCCCCCTCGGGAGAGGTCTGTGCCCACAGGCAGGGACRCTTTGGGGACATTGGGGCAGTGTGGCACCACAGGGACACCCCCCCGCCAGACCCAGCRCAACTTTGGGGGGCGAGAGGGGAGGGGCCCAGCGTAGTTGTCCCCAGGGAGGGGCCGCAGAGCCCTGTCCCCCCCGTACCTGTGCCCGTAGTGATTCCTCGGCTCTTCCTTCCGCTGCCTCAACATCCTCTCCAGGCTGCTCTTCAGCGTCTCTGCCTGGCACGGACCCCCTGCCATCAGCCCCCAATTCCGGGGGGCTGCCCCCCATTCCGGCCCCCACTCAGGGCTCACCCCCCATCCCGATTCCCCCTCAGGGCTGCCCCCCATCCCGATCCCCTATCAGGGCTCACCCCCAGCTGCTCGCACTGGAACAGCAGGACGCTGGTCCCCGGCGGGTTCCACTCCTGGACGCTGATGGTCAGCACGGTGTTGTCCAGCCCGGCGGAGCAGCCCTGCACGCTGCCCAGCGGGAAAGCCTCCAGCTCCTCCTGGAACGGGGAAAAACGGGGTGCTCACCCCCACCAGCGGAACGGCTAGGAAAGGGTTAAAGGGGTGCAAGCGGGATTGTGGGGTCAGGCTTGTGGGGTGCGGGATGTTTAATGGGGGTGGTGGGGTGGCACAGGAAGGGATGGCAGAGTTTGGGGGAGCTGGGTCTGGCGGTGGGGCAGGGTCGTGGGTGCCACACTGGGGGGTTGCCCAGATTGAGGGGTGCCAGGGCTGTAGGAGGTGCTGGGGTTGGGGTAACACGAGGTTCCCTGTCCAGGGGAGCTGGGTTTTGGGGATACCTGGGTCAGGGGGGAGCGGGGTTTGGGGTCTCCTATAGTCAGGGGGTCCCAGGATTCAGGGGATACTCTGGCCAGGGGCTACCGGGGTTTGGGGCTGCTCTGGTCGAGGGGTACTGGGGTTGCCCTGGCCAGGGGGTAGCGGGGTTTGGGGATGCCCTGGCTGGCGGGTCYCGAGATTCAAGGGGTGCCCTGGCTGAGGAGTGCTGGACTGTGAGGCTGCCTTGTTCGGGGGGATCCAGGGGGTACCAGGCTTTTTGGGGTCACGCAGCCGAAGGGCCCCATATCCAGAGGGTACCAGGCTTTGGGGGCGCCCTGGCCGGGGGGTACCTTGCTCTCCACATCGCTCAGCACCARCTCCTGGTCCTTGACTTGCAGGACGACACCCTGTCCCCAGACCCGTCCCTGCTCCTCCAGGCTCTTCAGGCGCCCCAGACAATCCTCGGCGCTGCGGAGGTCCCGCTCCAGGCGCAGCGTGAGCAGGTGCTGGGGTGGGGACACGGCACCCGCTGTCACAGGGACAGCCTRGCGAGGCTGGGGGGGCGCGGGGCGRTTTGAGGGGGCTTTACCTCAACGTGGTGCTGGAAATCGCTCTGGAGCTTGAGCAGGGTCTGCCCGTAGTCCTTGCGCTGGTCTGAGGGGATAGGCAGCGTGAGGCGACAGGGAGGAGGGATTAGAGGGGGTTTTTGGGGTGCAGCCCTCACTCACTGTAGATGCTCTTCCCGGTGGGGCGGGCGAAGCTGTTGGAACGTCGGAGCGGGGTCCTGTCGTCGTATTCACCCCTGGATGGACAGAGGGACATTTACAGCCCCGCACCTCTCTCCCAGCCAGCCCTCGGGGGTCCCGAGGTGGGGACCCCCCCGCCCTGCCGGTTCTCACCGGGACGGGGTGCTGCTCCAGCGGCCGAAGGGCTCTCCCATCCTGCCGGGGGGCATCCAGGGCGTCTCGATGCTGCTGTGGGATCCTGGGCACGGTCACCCCTGTGTCACCCCCAATGTGTCCCCAAGCACCTGAGGGACATGCCACYCCTCCCCCCGCCCCGGAGGGTGCCGTCGCCTCCCCCGGCCCTCCATCCCCAGTCACCCCGCTCCATCCCAGCCCCGACGGGGTCACCTAGAGGCCAAGACAAACCTCCGTGTCCCTGGCTGGGGTCCCTGTGACCGCTTACCCCGACTGCTGGCTCCGTCGCTCGGGCTGTGACTGCGGAGGGTGACACGGGTGACAGGGGACAGGGCTTGTCGTCGGCACCGCACCCAGCTGCTCTTTGCCCTCTCGTTAAGGCGGGGGAGGGACGGGGGGGACACAACCGTCTGGCACAGCCACCACCCCTCCAGTCACCCTGGGCCCCCCACCCGCGGCAGGGCGGGCTGGCCCCGGACACCCAAGGGGACCGCAGCCCACGGTGACCTCACCCCAAGGTCCCCCACCCCGGGGCTGGGTGCCGGTGACGTCCCGCCTGRCAGCACCCAGCCCTGTCACCCGCAGGACTCTGTGCCCTTGCTCACGGGCTCACCCCSGGCTCGCCCCACAACCGGAAAAATCCCCCCGGGCTGGTTCGTGCCGAGGAAGGAGCGGGGTCCGGGGTTTGGRTGAAGGGTGGATGCAGGGAGTCATCGTCCCCAGGGAGTCATCACCCCAGAGCCGCGGGGTCAGCGTGGCTGGGGGACACTGGGTGGCCGCGGGTCGTGTCCGTGGGATCGGGGTGACCCTCTGAACCCCCTCTCCCAGCACAGAGTTGTGGGGTTTGGGCTCATTTTGAGCCTTTTGGCATCTCCGGTGCAAAGTGGGGGGTGATGGTCAGCTGAGCTGTGTCCCCTGTGTCCCTGAGGGTCCCACCTGTGTCCCCAGTCCCGCCGGCTGTCACATCCCGCTCACCTTCTCTCTCCTATATTTTCCCCAGGTTTTTTGACCAAACTGACCCCACCCCGGCATCCTGCAGCCCCCAAGGGTCACCCGAAGTAGGRGACACCCTTTGGGAGTGTTCGGGAACCGTCAGCACACACGCGCGAGCAGAACCGGGGGGACCAGGTTTTGGGGAGCTGTGAAATCCCCACAAGGGAGAAGGGAGGCGATGCCGGAATTGGGGTCGTGCCTCAGTTTCCCCATTCGGGGAGGGGCAGGGTGCAGTCCCCACTGCGGCCACAAGGGGGAAGCACGTTCCCGTGTCGCCCCCGTCCCCCGGTGTGCAACCCCCCCAAAATGCGCGACCCCGCTTGTGTGGAGCCCCAGATGTGTGACCCCCCAGATGTGCAGCCCCCTCAGATGTGCAGCCACCACCCCCAGATGCGTGACCCTCTGATGTGTGATGTCCCCAGAAGTGTGACTCCCCCCAGATGTGTGACCCCGCATACGCGGAGCCAGCCCCAGATGTGTGACCCCCCCCAGATGTATGACCCTCCCCACATGTGTTATGTCCCCAGATGTGTGACCCCCCAGATGTTTGATCCCCCCAGATGTGCAGCCACTACCCCCAGATGTGTGACCCCCACAGAAGTGTAACCCCCCAGGGGTGTGACCCTCAGATGTGTGACCTCCCCAGATGTGTGACCCCCACAGAAGTGTAACCCCCCAAGGGTGTGACCCCCAGGGGTGTGACCCTCAGATGTGTGACCCCCCCAGATGTGTGAACCCCACTGAATTATGACCCCCCAATGTGTGATCCCTCAGATTTTTGACCCCCCCAGATTTGTGACTCTCTCAGATTTGTGACCCCTCCAGATGTGCGGCACCCCCAGATGTGGAGCTCCAGACGTGTGACCCCCCAGATGTGTGACCCCCCCCAGATTTGTGACCCTCCAACATGTGATTCTCCCAGATTTATGGACCCCTCAGATGTGTAGGGCCTCACTCAGGTCCCACTAGCACCTCTGACACCGCTGTTGTCCCTGGGGCTGGGGAYATTTGGGTTTCACCCTTTGGACAGGTCGGCACACGGAACTGCCTGTGGTCCCCGTGGGAGATTTCGGGTCACATCCCCTCAAAAGCCCAGCCCCTCGTCCCCATAGACTGCTGTGGGGGGAAATTGGGGAGGGGGACGCTGTCAGGCTCTGCCCTCCCCCCTCCTCCATAGGAGCCCGAGCCTGGCGAGGCTGGGGATGGGTTTCGGGAGTCAAGGGGGGCTCTCCTGGGTGATTTTATCCCCCTGAGCC
>NW_026623475.1:184136-185680 GCF_030028575.1 Malurus melanocephalus
GGTCACACTGGGGTGCAGAGCAGGAAACCAGTCCACCCAGTACCGCATACTGGGAGCTACGGGACCCGGAACTGGGGTGYCACAGCGCTCCCAGTTCCGCTGCTCCCACACATCTGGGTCCCTCTCGAGGGTCCCCAGCACCCGCAGGGTTTGGGGTGCAGCACCCAGGGCACGGGAGCCCCACGGTCCGTCCATAGCCAGCCCTGGCGGGGCCAGAGCGCTCGCCCCGCCCTGTCCCAGCTCCTCCCAGTCACCCCACGGGGTAAGCTGGGAACGGCACCGGCTGCAGATAAACTGTAAACCCCCCTTTTTTATTGTTTTTCTCCTCAATTCCCAGCCAGAGGCGAAACTTCCCCACACACCCCGAAAGCGGCTGTGCCCCCCTCGCCCTTCCCCAGGCTCGGGAAGTCCCCAGGGRATTTGGGGAAGTTTCCCCTTGGGAAGAGCCACAAAGGGGATCGGAGGCTTCTGGAGACGCAGAAATCTTTCCCCATTTCAGGTTTTGAAACTCCCAGCATCAAAATGTGCAAATTGACCCCAAAATGCGAATTGACCCCAAACTGACCTCCCYACGGCTGCTTTGGGGAGGGGAATGCCTCCTCCTGCACCCCCTGTTCTGCTCCTGGGGAGGRGACTCCACACCCACCAAGGGGACMGTTCTGGGGACGTCACCCASGCCCTTCCCCAGAGCATTTTGGGGGTCTCCGGGCGCAGRGGGAGCGCAGTGTCTGGAATTGCCGCTGACACATCGCTGCCGGCCAGGTGCCACGGGGCGGCGGGGCCGGGAAGCGGCTGCGGCTCCGGGGCTGGGTGCCAGCCAGCGCCAAACCGCCCGCCAGCCTGGGCCCCGTCCCCACGTCAGCGGGCCGGGCTGCGGTGTACCCGGAGATGGCACCTAATTGCTGGGGACAGCGGCTCTTCGTCATTTGGGGGATGGCGGGCGACGATTAACCCCTCAGGGGCCGGGAAAGTGTGATGGATCGGTGTCCCCGGGTCAGAGCAGCGGTAGGGATGTCACGACACGGCGCGACATCCCCAGGGCTGGCACGCCCCTCTCAGCAATGCCCAAATCCGCAAGTGCTGCCCTCAGAGGGGTCTCAGTGGTGACAGTGACAGCCAATGTCCCAGCTGAACCAGCTGCCGGGCTCAGATGATCTTCTGGAGTGACACAGGAGAAGACACAGGGATGTTTGGTGACACCTCGCTGTCACCTTGCCTCCACATCTTGCTTGGTCTGTCCCTGGTCCAGGGTCACCCTGGCACAATCCCCTGATGGTCTCTGTCACCCTGCTGGTCCCGTGTCACTCTATCGGTCACCATCACTCTGCCAGCCTCCATCATCCTCCTGGTCCCTGTCACCCTGTTGGGTCCTTGTCACCCTCCTACTCCTTGTCACCCTGCTGGGTGCCCAACATCTTGCTGGTCCCTGTCACCCTGTTGGGTCCGTGTCACCCCCCGATCCCTGTCACCCTGTTGGGTCCTTGTCACCCTACTGATTCCCATCACCCATTATCACTCTGGGTCCCAATCAACCTTTTGGGTCC
>NW_026623475.1:186294-188111 GCF_030028575.1 Malurus melanocephalus
GGTCCCTTCGTGGTGGTTGTCACTGGGTTTTGCATTTCCTGTTCCTGAAGGTCCCATTTCAGTGCTGCCACCAAACCCCTGATTTCCCTGGGAATATCCTTGGAGTCACCCCAAGAGGATCCCTTGAAGTCCCAGCCCTGAGCCCGGTCCTATGGGCTCTGTGGRACATCCTGGCCCAYATGGCTTATCCTGSTTTTCCCAGGATGATCCCCRAATCACCYGTCAGGGGATCCCATCTCTTCAGAGGAACACGACAAAATCCATGGGGTGTTTTTTGGCTTCCTCAAACCCCCACAATGACATCCTGATGAGGGGAGGCTGATTTGCTTCCCCTCTGCCATCTCCAGAGGGTGATGGAGGTGGTGAGTAGGTGACACCTGGGGATTCTGGGCTGTCCACAGAGCCCTGTGACCTTCCCACCATAAGATTTTTGCCTTGAGGAGGCTGAAATAATTTTTTTTTTTTTTTTTTTTAATTTCAGAGCACTGGGGTGATCACTGGGTGATCCTGAGCCCTGATCCCAGTCCAGGGACCAGCCAGGAGCCACACGGCCACAAAAGGAGCTGCTTTTCCTCCACAGCCCCGTGGCTTTGGCCACAAACCTGCAACAACCATCTTATTTTTAGGGTGAAGAGGGAAAAACCAACATCCCCGCGGTCGCTCCTGTGTGTGGGACYCATCCTGTTTTCTTCCCACCCTCCATCATCCCAGCAGCAATCCCGGGGATTTCCAGAGGTAGTGGGGACTGAAAGGACGTTGGCACCACACAGATTTAATTAGAGGYGATGAGAGCATGCAAACGAGCAGGTTGAATCCTGCTCGGGGGTGGCCAAGCCCCTGAGAATCCCCAGAGGATTTGGAGGTGTTTCCCCTATTTCCCACGCTCCRGGTGCCGGGGGAAGGCTGGATTTTGGGGTAAGCACCGTCTGGGAGTCATGGCTGGGTGGGAGAGGGGGAGGTCAGGGAGGTTACAGTTACCCCACGTTCCTCTCTGTGATGGGGAATGGGTCGCTGATGTGCTGGGAAGCCTGAACCCCTCAGGGATCCAAGTGAGCCCAATGAAAGCTGGAAATGGGTTCCTTCTCCTCCAATTTTGGCATTTGGGATGAATTCCCTCAYGGAAGTGTTGGTGCCTTTTTTACCCCTCCATCCTGCTTCCCACCCCTTCCCACCTCCTCACTGCTCCCACAAGCAGGGGCGAACCCAATCCAGAAGATTCCAGCAGCGCTCTAGCAGTGGGATCTGACCCTTAGAATGTTCCTCCACCCTAAATCCCCACAAATTTCGGGATGAGCAGAGCTCAGCCACCAAATCCCCCATCCTGGGGTCAGAGTGAATGGCAGCAAAGAGTGCTGCCATTCCAAAGAGGAATCCCAACTCATATCTGGAAGAAAACGAGGTGGGTTTCCTGGCTGCTCAGAACCCCAAAACTGTCGTGATCCACAGATGCACCCAGGGACCCCGAGCTTGTGGTCAGCATGAGGAGGAGAACGGGATCGAGGGCGCAACTGATGGTTTTTCCAGGAAAACCCCATTTCCACGGCRTCATCCCATGGAGGACGTGAGGCTGAGCTGGTCGGGGTGTGGAGGCTGCAGCCAGGTGGGGTGCAATGAGTGGGATCCCCTCCAGTGGGAATGCTGAGTCAGCATTCCTGGAGAACCCCCCCCGGGGGATGGGATTGGGGTGGGAGTCCCTGTGAGGTCCCTGGGGAGCGGGGTGGGTGCGGAACGTGAGGCCCAGCACGGGTTGGGGTGTTGCACTCAATGGAGGAAGTTGTGAAAGGGGGAGCAGATGCCATCAGTGGGGTGTGGGGTGT
>NW_026623475.1:189815-195442 GCF_030028575.1 Malurus melanocephalus
GAGTCAAGGGGGGCTCTCCTGGGTGATTTTATCCCCCTGAGCCTATACCTCGGAGGGCCCTGTGCTGCTTTAAGGGGATTTAAAGGGGATTTAAAGGGGATTTAAAGGGCATTTGGTTTCCATGTAGAATGGTGGGGCTCGTCCCTGTGCTGCTCCCCAGATCACCCAGAGACACAAACTGCTGTTTTTTCCCCCAAAAAGTGACTGTTTCCTGCCAGAAAACATAATTCTAATAAATATTAGGGATGGAAAGCATTTGTCCCTGTTTTTTTGTCCCTGATTTTTGGCTCCTGTGGAAGGTGAGCAGGAGGAGGAGCTCATCCCGTTCCACCCAGTGCAGCTTCTGCCCGACACCAGGAGGGCTGTGCCCCTGCAGGACACGAACATCCCGGACCATTTTCTGCCCCTGGGTTGGTCAAGTCCTAAAATTGGTCAGAAATGTGAATTTTTGAAGAACATCCAGCCTCTGGAATCATGGATGCTACCTCTGGCTTTTTCCAGCCCCAGGGAGGTCTCCAGCCTCAATCCATCCCAAATCCTGTGACTTTTCATCCTGGTTTGGAAGATGCTGGGTGTCACCAACAGAGGTGGTAAAAGCAAAGGAAGAGCAAATCCAGGTTATTCATGGATGWTTTGAGAAATAACTCAAACCTGGAGGTGCCCTGGTGAGGAAGAGCCAGAGAATTTTGCATTCTGGGGGGAATTTGTCGCTTGGGCATCCCCCAGTCCTTGGCTCAGCCTCCAGCGTGGCTTTGAARGGACAGGGAAGAAGGAAGGTCCATGGAGCTGGGATGTGGCTGATGCCTTCTGAGATATTTGGAGAGACTCAGTCCTCAAAAAGGGAATTTCCGGGTCTAGGTGCTGAATGGAGCAATTGCCAGTTAAGTAAAATAAAATAAAATAAAATAAAATAAAATAAAATAAAATAAAATAAAATAAAATAAAATAAAATAAAATAAAATAAAATAAAGTAAAATAAAATAAAATAAAATAAAATAAAAGAAAGTAAGAGAAAGTATAGTAAATAAAATAAAATAAAATAAGAGAAAGTAAAGTAAATGAAATGAGGGAAGATGAAAGGAAATACGTGAAATGGAAAATAAATTAAATAAGGTAAAATGAACCAAATAAAGAAAAATAAAATACATAAATGTAATTAATTTAATAAATAAATTGAATTAAATTAAATTAACTATACAAAATAAAGTGAAGTAAAGGAAAAAAAGTAAGGTGAAATGGAATAGAATAGAAAAAATATAAAATAAAATAAAAATAAAATAAAATAAAATAGAATAGAATAGAATAGAATAAAATAAAATAAAATAAAATAAAATAAAATAAAATAAAACAAAACTAAATAAAATAATATTAAAATAAAATAAACCAAAACTAAATTAAATTAAATTAATTAAATTAGAAGTAACCTGTTTTTAACTTGCAGGACCCAGGTCCATGGGGCAGGGGGAAAGGCGATCCCGGCTCCACGGCATCTCGGACCATATCCCATACGGATCCTCCATACAGCACCACCCTTGCTGTCCCCCTTAACTCTGTTTCATTTTATTTCGCCATTTCTCTGATTGTTTTTCCCCCCTTTCATTTTTAATTCTCAAATTAAAACCACCGGATCCAYCCGGCTCCGCTTTGGGATGGGGGATCGCAGGACCGGGGGTGAAGGAGGGGAGAGGCTCCGGACGGGTTGGAGCCGGACCGGCCCCAGGGGTGAGAGCTCTCCCGGCCGAGCGAGCGGCTCCACCGGCGATTTTGGGGTGCCAAGAGCATCCCTGGAGGTGCCGCGCTGCCCCCGAGCCGTCCCCGCCCGAGCGGGAGGTGTTTTAATTAATTCTTTAATTGGGAAGCTGGCAGAGGCGCTGCCCAGATGTTGGCTCGGACCCAGCGGTCCCTCCGGGACGGTGGCGTTTGTGGTGGCGGTGAGGGTGAGGAGCAGTGTGTCTGGCCAAGCCAGGCTGAAAATTCCCAAATCGCTGCCGGACCACCCGCCCCGCGGCGTTTCTGGGGCACGGAAGGGTCCGGTTGAGGTGAACAATCGGGAATGTCGAACCAGGGGACACGGAGGGGTTAAATCTCGCTGGATCCCGGGAAGAGCCGGCTCCTTTCCAGCCTGAGTAAACCCAGCACCCTGCCAAAATCCTGCTCCAGGATCCAAACTCCTGCTCCAGGATCCCAAAATCCTGGATTATTAACCATAATTATGAAATAAAAAAATTAGGTAATATTTAAGTAATTATTAAATTAAATAATGAAAACCATAACAATTAACCAATCTCTCGAGGAATCACACCATACCTGACCCATGGCCAATGCATCCCAGAATAACCTGGCCTTGAGCTGAATGTGCCAGCCCCCCAAAATCCCCCAGGATCTGTCCCGGGACAACACCCAGCTCTTGGGGTTCCTGCCCTGGCTCCAAACTCTGCAGCTCCGGCGTTTATTTACAAGAGGGGTGGGAGTTGTGCCTTTGCTTCCCTTTATTTTTAAACTTATTTATCTTTATTTTGGATTTCTGACTCATCCCCACCCGTTGCCGGGAGGAAACCGGAATCAAAAAAGCCCCAGATATGGTTTGTATCAGCTGAATAAAATCCTCCCCCAAACACCCAAACAGGGAGGAAAGTCCAGGACCCGGAGCCGCTTCTCCTTCCCCAAGTCTCATTCCTACAAAGGAGGAAAACTCAATTTTTCCTCTTTTTTTTTCTCCAAACTGCAGCTGGTTTYCTGCTCTGCAAGCACAGGGACAGGCCTGGAGGTCATAAAATCGGGGGTTTGAGGGGTGATGGGTGCCCCCCACCCCCTGCAGGCTCTGTCTGCTTTTGGGGTACCCACCCCCCGTTCCCATGGGATSATCTGTGGGATGCAGCACTTGGGAGCTGTCACATAATCCTATAAATCACATAAACCCCCATCCCTATAAACTGCAGTGCCTGGTTAATATGGGTGCCCAAAAATGGGGGTGCCCCATTAATTAGGGTCTCTTGTAGACAAAGGGGCACCCCAGAAGTGAGGGACCGCAATTAACATGGCTGCATCATTAATGAGAGTGTCCCAGAATTGCTGGTACCCAATAATGGCAGTGCCCCGTTTCTAAGGGTGCCATGGGGGTGGGGATGCCCCACAGGTCAGGGTGCCCCCGAGACAAGGGTACCCCAGTAATGGGGGTGTCTTGGAAATGGGGACATCCCGAGGGGAGTGCCTCATTAACGTGGCACTGCCCCATTAATGAGGGTGCCCCGGAGATGGGGTACCCCATTAATAAGAGACCCTTAAAGACCAGGGGACCCCAGAAGTGAGGATCCCCAATTAACGTGGCTGTCCCATTAATGAGGGTGTTCTGTCACTAAGGTTGTCATGGAGATGGGGTGTCCCTTTAATGGGGTGCCTTGAAGATCAGGGCACTCCAAAGATGAAGTGCCTTATTAATGTGCATGTCCCATTAATGAGGATTGGGGTGCCCCATTAATGAGGGTGTCCCATTAATGAGGATTGGGGTGTCCCAGCACTGAGGATTGGGGTGTTCTATTAATGAGGATTGGGGTGTCCCATTAATGAGGGTGTCCCATTAATGAGGGTGTCCTGTTAATGAGGGTGTCCCATTAATGAGGATTGGGGTGTCCCATTAATGAAGATTGGGGTATCCCATTAATGAGGGTGCCCCAGTATGGAGGATTGGGCTGTCCCATTAATGAGGGTGTCCCATTAATGAGAATTGGGCTGTCCCATTAATGAGGATTGGGGTATCCCATTAATGAGGGTGTCCCAGCACTGAGGATTGGGCTGTCCCATTAATGAGGATTGGGGTGTTCCATTAATGAGGTTTGGGGTGTCCCATTAATGAGGGTGCCCCATTAATGAGGATTGGGGTGTCCCATTAATGAGGATTGGGATATCCCATTAATGAGGGTGTCCCAGTACTGAGGATTGGGCTGTCCCATTAATGTGGATGGACCACTAACAAGGATTGGGGTGTTCCTTTAATGTGGGTGCCCCATTAATGAGGACTGGGTGTTCCATTAATGAGGGTGCCCCATTAATGAGGATTGRGATATCACATTAATGAGGGTGCCCCACTAACAAGGGTGCTTTGGGATTGGGGTACCCAGTGCTGCTCCTCCCTGAGGTGGTTCCATGGGTGTCCCCTCGTGGTGAGGGGCAGGAGGACAGAAGGTCCCTTGARCCCCGACAGGTCCCACATCCCTCCTGCACCCAAACATTCCTGACCTGGCTGGAAATGTGAAAATCGGGAGAAAACAACCCAAAAGCAGCATCCTGGGGCTGTGAGGGTGGGCTGTGACTCTGGCACATGAATCATCCACCTGGACACCTCCAAATGCAGCCTSTTCCAGGAGAAGGCCAAATTCATCCCCCTGGAATTGCTTTTCCCTTTCCAGGGGAGCAGTGCTTGGGTGCTGCCCCACCACCCTGCCCCTACTGACCCCCAGGAGATGAGAGGATCCAGCTGAAATGTATCTGTCCTGAGACCAGGCAGGACAAAGTTGCCCCCCTGGTTCAGCAGAGAGGTTTTGGAAGCATGGAGGGAGGCTGTTGGGTTCTTATCCCAATCCCAATCCCAACCCCAATCCCAACCCCAATCCCAATCCCAATCCCAATCCCAATCCCCATCCCAATCCCAATCCCAATCCATCTCTGTATGCCATGAGCTCAGGTCCTGCTCATTCACTGCACATGGAGGACTCCACAGCTCATTTTCGCCCTCCTGGGTATGGATTAAATTTATTCTTCTTAAAATCTGTATCCTGGGGTTGATCCCGCTGCCAATGCCTCCTGTTTCCTGGGATTTGGTTTCTTTTTCCTCCCACCAAAGCAAAGGTGCTGCCTCAGGGTCAGGTGCCTCACAGTGACACAGAAGGGCTGCCAGGGAAGGGCTGAAGCGAAGCCAAACCACCCTGGGACCTCCTGGCACAGGGCAGGAGGAACTCGCAGCTCTGAGTGGTTTGGGTTTTTCCCAGGGAATGGATCACAGCTCATGCCCTGCTTTTCCACAGTTTCCAGCTGCTCGGGGTAACCGAGGGGTCCCTGCTCCAAACCCCACCCTGGTCTCTGCTGCAGCCAGGTGGAATTTGAGCATCCTGGAGTTGGAGGTGGGATCCGGCCCTAGATTTGGAGCTGGGGTGGGCTCCATTCCAAGCCCATGCYCTTCTCAATATTTCCATTATTTTAAATTCACATTTCCCTCCCTGGCTCCTGCTGGCTCCAGCCCTGGGGAGGGATGGGGATCCAGCCAACAGCTCCGACCTCTGRGGACATCACCCAGGAGGATGTGACCCATGTGGAAACCACAAACAGTTTCGATGCGTTTATGAGCCTGGGCACAACTTCCTCTGCCCGAGTCACCCAGCAAAGTCCTCCACAGGCAGCCAGGATGTGCTCTGGGTGGGGGGCAGCACCCATGGGTGGCACCCCCAGCCATGACGAGGGTGGCTGYGCTGCTGGGATGAGGCAGAGGGGGATTTGGGGAGGCGGATTGCAGCTCCCTGCATCCTGGAATGTGCGTGGGCTGCCAGGCTGGGCTGTCACCCCCCAGTGATGCTCTCGTGGAAAGGGTGAGTGGTGCTGGCCACGGGTCACCCTCTCTCCCCCTGGAAAAGCCC
>NW_026623475.1:195642-198467 GCF_030028575.1 Malurus melanocephalus
GCTGGGCTGGCCGCAGGACATGCCTCCGGCTCGGCGTAATGCCGTCCCCAGGGCCACAGCCGGTTCTGGCCGGCGGCGGGAGGAGGGGGGAGCTTTCGGGGCCCCCCCTGCCCCCTCCAGCCCCACTTTCCTCCTGGTCAAGCCACCACATCCTGAGCCAGCCCCGGGGCTGCTGCCTTCCCTGCTGCCGGCTTTCCCAGCGCGGTTTCAGCGTCCCACAGGCGAATGTGGCTTTGCGCTGAAAATCAGCCCCAGATGTGGCCGAGCTGCTGCTGCTGCTGCTGCTGCAGAGCCACGAGCGGGGATGGGGCCTGGGCAGCGCTTGGGGACATGGGGACAGTGTGAAAGACCTGCTGGGGGCTGGGGACTGACAGTCAGTAGCTCCTGGGGGGTTTGTCCCACCTGTGGKGTGGCAGTGTCCTCTCTGCCCCCAAGGAAGGGTGACAGGGACACCCAGGGGCTCCACAGAGATGGAGAACCCCCAAGATGGAGCAGTGCCACCAGCCCTGGCCTTTGGCACAGCCTTGGAGGACATGGGACAATTCCCCAGCCCAGTCCTGTCTTGGGGCTGCTTTTTGGGAGCTCTTGTGACAGGAGCCAGGTCCCCACTGCTCTGCCACCACTCTCCACAGGTAGCCGAGCTGTCCCCAGGGGGTGGCACAGCCCAGCCAGGGGTGCATAATGAATTTTAACAGCCCAGCATTGCTTGGGGAGCTCTCAGGACACCGTGCCCGGGGTTGAGTGTGGGGCTGGTGGCCCTGCCCAGGACTCTGGGGCGGGGACCACACGCTAATCGAAAGAGGATGGAAAACTTGCGGTTCCTTGGAAATGCAGCCCACAGCAGCTTCCAGATGTGGCGGCAGCAGCCACGGGATGAAATTCTGACGGATTATTCCTAATTACGAGTGCCCAAGCGGGGGTGGCAGCAGCAGATGAACTCTGTGGCATCGCCGGGCAGGGGAGGCTGTGGAGCCCCTTCCCCRTGGCTGGAAATGGGTTTGGGATGGCACAGCTCGGTCTCACACTGCCCTTCTTGAGCTGGGGCTTGTCTGGCTCATCTCAGAGCCTACATTTGAACCTTTCCAAGATCCTCGGGGATCCTGGGTTYGTCACATTCCTCTGGGTGTGAGGAKCTGTGCTGGGAGCTGCTGACTCCCCACGGCTTGGATGCACTCAGCACCCTGATCCCAATCCTACATCCCAGCCCCAATCCTACATCCCAGCCCCAATCCTACATCCTGCCCCCAATCCCACATCCTGCCCGCAATCCTTCACTCTCCCCCTGCAAGGTGACCCCAATTTGGGGTCCAGGTGAGGGATCCCCTGAGCGCTGCCCACCCTCTGGGCCAGGCAGGTTTTTTATCACATTTTCACGCTCTCCAGCCTGTCTGGGCGCTGTTCCCGCCCCCGCTTTGGGATGCTCGAGGGTTCTGAGGGGCCCAAGGAGCCGCTTTGCCGCGTCCCGGGGGCTGCAGGGCGGCCGGCCGGGCGGGATGCTGGGCGGAGGCGCAGCAGCACATGCCAAGATGCATCAGCCTGTGTTTTTCTGGTGGTGGCTGAAGGTTGTTTGTGCTGTCCYGGGGATGATCCAATGCTCTTGGCGTAGGTGCACGAGCGGCCCTCCGGGCACTTGCAGCTCTGTCGGCCAGGAGCAGGGTGATCCTGGTTATCCCAAAACATCTCCTGCCCTAAATGTGACTGCAGCCCCTCAAACTGCAGTTAGACCCTATTTCTGGCCAGTTTTCCACGAGTAAAAGTTTCCAGCAATCCTCAAACCACCCACAGCACCAGTGCTGCCCAGAGTGGGGTGAGGCTTTTGATCCCTGGAGGAGCAGGGGTGCAGTTCACCTGCTGGAAGGACCACGAGTTTTCTTGGAGAAAGCAGCAAGTGCATCCAAATCCGAGTCTCCAATCACATCCAAGCAGCTGGAATGTTTCCACCCCATCCCTGCGAGCTGCTCAGTGATGGAATTGCAATGAGTGGGGGAAAGAGGACRGGGAATGTCCCCTGGGAGTGAGGATGAGGCCACTGAGATGGAGACAGGAGCTCCCTGTCCAGCTGTGAGGGAGATGGGAAAGGCCGGATTTAGCATCAGCGCTGGCTGGGAGCGTGGGAGCGGCGGCAGCGCGATGCCGCTGGTGGATTTTCACCAGGAGATGCCGGCACGGTTGTGTCCATTCCCCATCCTGATGTGTCCCTTCCCATGATGACAGACCTGGGACTCCCCCCTGGAAGCAGGGGATTGGGCTCGATGTTTGTTTTATGTTTATTTGACTTTCCAGAGCCCAAAAGATGCTTTAAATAAATGTGAGTGGATTCCAGACCCTTCTCAAGTACAGCGTTCAGCTGGAGAAGTGCGAGGCTGAAGAGCACTTTGTGAGATCCCAAAATCCTCTTCATCCCCTAATCACCACCCTGCCCTCACCAGCCTTTGCAACATTCAAAATCTCCTGTTTTCAACCCAAAATGAATCGCTTGGCCCCAGCCAAGGCTGCCAGCACAGCTGTGGGGGCAATGTGTGTGTCCTGTGGCACCAGCAGCTCCCCCAGGAGCTCCATCCTTCCAAAAACCAGCCTGAAGGTCATCCCTGTGCAGGGAAAGGGATGGATCCAGGTGTGGAGCCACTCATGGCTTTGCAATGAGCTCCATCCCTCCATAAAACAGCCTGAACTCCATCCCCATGCAGGGAAAGGGCTGGATCCAGGTGAGCCACTGACAGCTCCCACTGCCACGTCTTGTCAGGGATAAACCACTCCTGGCATGCCTTGACTGCCATTGCATCCCATTCCCCAGGTGAGACTCTGGCTCTCCTGGACCATCCCAT
>NW_026623475.1:198544-214703 GCF_030028575.1 Malurus melanocephalus
TCCCATCCCATCCCATCCCCCAGGTAGGGCTCTGGCTCTCTGAGGCCGTCCCGGAGCTGTTGGCAGGAGGGAGGAGGCAGCTTTACGGTGCTAAAATCGCTGCTGCTGCTAATGAAAAACAGGCCCCGAGCAGCCAAACAGCTGATCCGTGGCCGTGAGCTGAGTAATGCCTCGAATTCCTGGCAGGAGCCGCTTCCTTTTGGGAGGCGAGGGCTCCTTCCCCGGCAAGCCAGGCACGGCGCGTCCCCCCCTCTCCCCATCAGCCCCCAGCTGCCCCTCGGGGATCAGGGAATGAGGTGATGGAGATTACACAGCGCCGGGGGGCTGTCCAATCCTCTGTCTGTCTGTCTGTYTGTCTGTCTCCCTCCATCCTCAATGAGGAAGATGATGGGCACAAACCCTGCTGTGCTCTCATCCCCTGGGGGTGTGAGGATGTCCCTCAGGGCTGGGTCTCCTCCAAGTCCCAAGGATGGGTGCGAGCAGGGAAAGGGGCTCAGTGGCTCCCGGGGCCGGGTCCTGCCCGCCGGGTGTGGAGCAGGACGAAGCCGTGACTCAGCCCCAGCCCTCATCCCCGCTTCCCCTCCTTCCCAGCAAAGCCCYGCCGGCACCTGGGGACCGGGGGACGCAGCCGGGGCTGGGGCCCCGCGTCTGGGTGTCCRTGGCGGAGATCGGGGCCAGTGGCTGATGTAAACAGCTCCGGCTGCCGATAAACAACCGGCCCCGGCGGGAGCACAAACGGCTCCTCTGTTCTGGCTCGGGACGCTCCCTGTGACGCCCCGGCAGCCGCTCCGTGGCCGGGGCTTGGTGGCTCCGAGCACCCACTTGCAGTCCCGGGCTGGTGGGTGGCACAGGGCTGTCACCCCGTGAGCCAGGAGCCAGACGTGTGAGGATGGCATTCCCAGTTTGGGGGYGAAAGTGGGGTTTAGTCCCTCGGCCACGTGCCGGGGTCGGGGATGGTTTTGATTCCATCCATCGTATGGTCCGAGGGCTGTGGTGTCCCAACAAGGGTTTGGCACGTTAGGATGTCACCTTGTTTCTGGCCCTGGTGACCGACAGGGACACCCCTAGGTGGGTACCACCAGTCCCCCGCCATGGCACTGAGGCCTGGCTTCCCTGGAGCATTCCCAAGCTGTTTCCCAAGCTGCCCCTGCTGGTGCCCGGCTGCTGGACCCTCCCCATGGWCTGAGCTGGACCTGTGCTCTGCCATGCCCTGGCTGATGCCAGTGGGGCACACTGGGTGCTGTGGCCCCCCAGTACCCTTGTTCAGGGTATACTGGGCATGCTGGGGAGCCCCCAGAGCATGGGCACATGCCACAGGGTGGGCACTGTCCTGCTGTCACCCTGGAACCGCTGCTGGCAGCACCTCCTGCCCCATTGCCTGTATCCCCCCAGACTCGGTGGGTGCCCGTGGGTGGGCAGCTGCCACAGAAGGCTTTTGGGTCCGGCTGTGGCTCCCGGCAGCATTCCTCGGCGGAAGGAGGAATGGAGCTGGAGCCTGGCATGACTCAGCCCCAGCCACGAGTGCTGGGGACATGCTGGTGACCCATGTGGGGCTATCACCCACCTTTGGTCCCCCCACCCCACCACCTGGCACCCACCCCTGGCTTGGGCACCCCTCCCCGATCCCGGGGCTGGGCTTTTTCTCTGCTCAAGGACCCCCCCAGCACGTGCCGGGGTGGTGGCAGGTCCCCGAGAGCCTCTGCGGTCGAGGACGGCCGGACCCCGGGTTACGATAACTCTGACAAGGGAATTTCTCCGCAGGCGCCGGACACAGCCTGACCCTGCGGTTCCCTCGCTCCCTGCCTGGCCGAATTCCCCGTGCCCGGATCCGGCCAGCGCTCTGCTCCCGTGGGTGCTGACCCTGCGGGGAGGGGGCTGCGGCCGGGGTAACCCTGCGATCCGCGCGGTGATCCCTGGGGTGGGTGGGATGGTCCAGAGCGYCCCGGAGCGCAGCGGGCAGCACGGGAGGGCTGCAGGGGAGGAAGAGGGGGATTTGCTGTGGGATGAAGGCTCCAGCCTGATGGTGACATCCTGAGCCCCTCCCCACTGGCAGCGGGCGGGGGGGAAGTGCCTTCCAACCCACATTCCTCCACTCCTGAAGGAACTGGCTCGGGACCTTCCCACGGGGATTTCCAGCCTGGGCACACATCGCTCCGGCTCGGACCGTGCCGGGGGGGTCCTGGCTCAGCTGCACCACCCCGGAGACTGCGGGAGAGCATCCCGGGCCCGCGGTGAATCACYGGGAAGGAACTGATTAAGAGCTCGYAACACTTTCCTGCTGGAAATAACTTTCTCCGGAGAGGAAGCCCGAGGCTGGTTTTAGGATGCAGCTGTGGGGATTGGATATGCCACAGGTTTTATCCCCGCTTTGGGGCTTGCTGGTTGGGAAAAGCCTTCCCGAATGAGGCTTTAGTTGGGATGTGCTCCCACTCCCACAGGGGATGGGAAAAGAGGGAATGGCTGGAGCAGGAGAATTGAGGTGCAGGGATGCTCTAACCTTGGAAATGGTGGAGATGTGGCTGTGTGGGGATGGTGTCGGTGCCTGCTTTGGGTGGTGCCTTTGGAACCAGGAACATCCTAAAAGGAACCGGGAACATCCTAAAAGGAACCGGGAACATCCTAAAAGGAACCGGGAACATCCTAAAGGGAACCGGGAACATCCTAAAGGGAATCGGGAACATCCTAAAAGGAACCGGGAACATCCTAAAAGGAGCCAGGAACATCCTGCACTGCCTTCCCTTCATCCCTGCATCCCCACAGGCACGGGGACCCCCAGCATGCCCAGGAGCTCCCACAGCCCCATCCCACCTTTCCCCCTTGGCCAGCAATGGGGGCAGAGGGGCAGCCCCTGCACAGCACCAGGGTTGTGACAGTGCCACTGGTCCTAGTTTGCAACTGGGACAGGGACCACCACCCTAAATTTTGCCTCCTCCAATTTTTCTGGCTGTGCTGTGGGCACAGAGCTGCTGCCCCCTCTGCCACCCACCGCCAGCTCCATTTCTGCCCCGTGACTCAGGGATTTCGGCAGGTTTGGGAGGGGAGGAGGGGCAAAAGCCACTTCCCTGCCAAAAAAAAAAGAGGCGGATGCTGCTCACGCATGAGGCGGATTAATATTAACCCGTCCCTCCATCCTGCCGTCCCTCTGTCCTGCTCTCTGTCTGTCCCTCTGTCCCCCTGCCCCTTGGCTTGTCCCATGACCCAGCATATGACACTTTTCCGGTCCCTTGAAAGCAGAGGGGGATGAGTGTGTGGGCCATGAGCAGCCCGTGGTCTCAGCTGGTGTGCAGGGGCCTCACGCGCTGGCACGGGGTCCCCGTGAGTCACCCCCRGCGCTGGCGTCACCCGCAATGTCCCTTGGTGGCCGCCCTGGTGTCCTCCTGCTGCGGGGGGCTGCGAGGCTCCCAGAATAGCTGGAGGTGAGAAATGCGGATCATCTGTCAGCGTTTTGGGGAGAAAGGGGTTATTTTGGGAGGACGGCTGGTTTCTAACCCGGCGCCCTCCCTCCCYGGCCCCGTCACCCTCAGCACCCTCAGATGTTTATCTGCAGCTGTTGCTAAGGGACACTGTGGGTGACAAGACCCGTGGCACCCATGCGCTGGTGCAAAACTGACACTGTCTTGGGGCTGTCACTGATGTCCCCAACTCCAGCTGGCTCTCAGCTCTTCCCTGACTCCTCTGCCCTGATCCCAGCCCTCCACTATTGGGATCAGAGCTCTTAGCTCCAAGAAACCCCCTCAGCACCTCCTGCAACCCCAGCAGCGTTTCCTGCCCTGGAGAGCAGATCCCACCTGCCCCTCGGAGCTCGGATGTGGTGGCTTTCACCYGCACGTGTCACCGTCCCCTGTTGCAGCTGCATCCCACTGTGTTTGTGGAGCAGTTTGCTTTCTGTTTCCCTTCGGAGCCGTTTGGCACTGCCACGGATCACCTCGTGGCCACTAATCACTTCCAGTCGCCTGGAAAGCAAACAGGCAGTGAAGAGGAAAATCCCGAAGCTGGGAATGGGGCCTGTTGCATGGCTCTGCTGGATCCAGCCCCTCAGGGATCTGTGTGTGCTCTTCCCTGTGCGTGGATCCATCCGTGTACTCACAGACCCCTTCTGCAACCCCTGCAAATGGATCTGCTGGTGCACGTGTGGATCCATCCATTTACACATGGATCTGTCCCTGTACACATGGATTCATCTGTGCACATGTGGATCCATCCATGTGCACATGGATCTGTCCATTTACACATGGATCCACCTGTACACATGTGGATCTGTCCCTGTACACATGTGGATCCATCTGTGAACATGTGGATCCATCCGTGCACACATGGATCCATCCATGGACACGTGGATCTGTCCATGTACACATGGATCTGTACACGTACACGTGGCTCCATCTGTGCACACACAGATCCATCTGTGCACACTGGATTCCTCCATGCACACGTGGATCTGTCCATGTACACACATATCCATCCATGTACACATGGATCCATCCATGTACACACAGATCCATCTGTGCACACTGGATTCATCCACGCACACATGCACCCATCCACACACATGTGGATCCATCTGTGCACACAGATGTCCCTGTGCTCATGTGGAACCATCCATGCACATGGGTTTGTCAATGTCCGTGTGGATTCATCCATGCACACGTGTGCAGACCTCTGTCCATGCACACCCATACAAATGCCTCTGCTCGTGCACATGTGCATCCATCCATGTACACGTGGGTCTGTCCGGGCACACATGGATTGATCAATGCAGATGGATCTGTCCATGCACACCCTCGCTGACGGATCCATCTCCGCATGTCCTGGTGGGTGTGCATCACCCATGGCATGTGCACATATGTGCATACATGTGCGTGTATGCATGCGTGTGCCCAGGGATGAGTGAGCATATACACGCACGTGCAAGGCCTCATGCTCTGAGTGTGTGTGTGTGTGTGTGTGTGTGCACATGGACATTCTGAGGGGTGTCCATGCACATCCAGGGGGGTTGTGTGTGTATTCACATGGGTACAAGTGATCACAAGGGATGATCATACACATACATGTGTGTGTGTGTGTGTGCACGCATGTACATGTTCCAAGAGGTCCCTGGTGAGTGCATATGTGTGTATGTGTGCCCAGAAGCGAGCATGCATGCACACGTGTGTGCCAGGCTCGAGGCTGTGTGATCAGGGTGACCATGACCACTCAGGGGTTCTGTCTGTCCCTGGCATGTGCACATACATGCAGATCCGTGTGTATGTGCCCAGGTGTGAGCACACACGCGTGTGCGGGTGGTGACGGGGGTTCACACACACGGTGCCCCGGCCGGAGCGGTGCCGATCCGATCGATTCCAGCGAATCGAGCCGATCCCATCGGACCCGAGCGGCTCCAGCCCGACCCGAGCGGTGCCCATCCGACCCCGACGGGGGCGAGCCGAACCGATCGAACGGCCCGAGCAGCGCCGATCCGATCGATTATAGCGAGCAGAGCCGAACCGATTGAACGGCCCGAGCAGCGCCGATCCGATCGATTATAGCGAGCCGAGCTGAGCCGATCCGATCGGAACCGAGCGGTCCCAGCCCGACCCGATCGGACCCGATCGGTTCACATGGGACCCACCGTTACCGCCCGGTGCCCGCCCGGTGCCGGCCCGGCCCGGGGCCCGCGGGGCTGGCCGCCCGCCAGCGCTTTCTCATAAACCACATGCTGCCGCGGCGCTATAAAGGGGAGCGCGGCCGCGGCGGCGGCTCAGCCCGGCCCCGCTCGGCCCCGCCGCTGCTGCCGTCTCGCCCGCTCCGCCCGGCCCCGGCCCCACGGCAGCCCCCATGCCCCGCCTCGGAGCCAAGGTACGGCGGCCCCTCCCGCTACCCACGGCCGCGGAGACCCCCCTCAACCCGGCGCCCGCTGCCACCTGTGCGGGGTCCCCGCGGCAGCGGCAGCCCGGGTTGTCCCCGTGTCCCCGTGGCGGGTCCCCTCCTCGGGGGGTCCCGGCTCCCGGCGGGGGATGCTCCAGCCCCGCCTCGGTTGGCGGTTCCAGCCCCGGACCCGCCGGGTGAAGCCGCGGCTCCAGCCCCGGTTCCCGGCTCCAACCCCGCCGCGATTCCCGGATCCGGCGTGGGGAGGCCCCGGCTTCAGCCCCGGCCGGTTCCCGGCCCCAATTCGTCCCCGGCGGGGGGATGCTGCAGCCCCGGCTCCATTCCCGGACCTGCGCGATGAGGCTCCAACCCCGTCCCGGTCCTCGATTCCCGGACCCGCGGGGGTGAAGCCTCGTCCCCGTCCCGGTGCCCGTCCCCAGCCCCGTTCCCGGCTCCAGCCTCTGCTCCAGCCCCGTCCCCAGCCCCGTTCCCGGCTCCAGCCTCTGCTCCAGCCCCCTCCCCAGCCCGCTCCAGGCGGGGTGAGGCTCCGTTCAGCCGTGGCCACATCTCGGCGGTGGCCCGGGCGGCATCTTGGAGTTTCACAAGAGGGGAGGATTCCTGGGCACTGTCCAAGGGAAATTCCCCCCCACCCATCACCCAGACACCCTCTCCCTGCCGGTGCTCCGGGAGAGGGGGGTGCACACCCACCCGAGGGTCCTCTCCACCCCCATCTCGGGARTCCTGGCTCTGGGACAAGCCCCGTTGCCCACCGGGGTCCCGCCACGGATCGGGGCCTCTCCGCTTCTTTGCAGGGGGATTGGGAGGGAAATTTGGGACGAAGCCAGAGCTGCTGCATGGAAAGAGCCCGGCGGGTGCAGCTGGGGGGGTCTGGAGGGTGGGAAGAGGATTTTTGGGGATGGGTGGGTCAGTGTGTCAGATCGGCTCTGGAGAGCCAGGGAGGAGGAGGAGATTTGCAGGAGAGACGGAGAAATGGTGCGGGAGAGRGGAGAGGGGCTGGATGGGGAATGTGGAGGTGGCCAAGAGCCACATCCAGGCTTGTGTCACCGGGCCTTGGGAAATTCCCTGCTGACCTGGTGTTCCTAAAAATAGCAGGATGGGGACAGGCACGGGGTTGGAGGACCACAGTGGCATTATCCTGCTGGACCGTGGCCAAGCCCTGGTCACCACAGAGGTGGTCACGCTGCGGGGTGGTGGGGAAGGGCAGGGGGCTTGGTGTGTGTTTGTGTGGGTTATCGCTGCTTCAAGCTTTTCCTGTCGTGCTCAGGTGTGCCTGCTCCGCTGCACGCTGCTGCTGTCCCTCCTCCTCCTSCTGCTCTGCAGCATCCATGAGACAGAGCAGAACAGCTACTGCCAGCAGATCATCACAGAGAGGCACCTGGCCGAGCTGGAGGAGCTGGTAAGTGTCCCCCTGGGGCTGGGCTGTGGGTTTGGGGCCAGATGGGCACAAAACAGCCCTTATTTAGGGCTGAAATAAGGAAATTGGGTGATTTCCGGCTCCCCTACTGAAGTGATGGTACCCAGGAGCTGAGCATCCCTGGCCACAAGGGACAAGCGGGCACCGGGGGGTGACGGATGTTGTACCTTTATCAAGGGTGGCCGTGGAGAAGTGACAACAGGAGGAATGAGAGAAGACGGAAGCAGGAGTGAGGCCGGGAAGGGTACAGGAGCGTGGCTGGATGGGCGCAGGGGCGCTGGGGAAGCAGCGGAGGGGCCGGCACTGCGGGCTGTGGTGTTTTCCAGGCGGCTGCGCAGGGGTTAAGCGGAGGAATCCGGCTGCATTCCTGAGTCCAGCTGCTTGCCTGGAAGCTGGGCTGGCAACGGGGCTGTGGGTGGGTGGCAGGCAGCGAGGGGGGCCCGGCCAGGCGATGGAGCCGACCGGGCTGGGCCATGGGGCCGGCGTCCCGTGTGGCCCGTGGGCAGCTCTGGGTGCTGGCAGCCACCCCGGAGCACGGCCAGCCCTGGCCCCATCGGATACAGCTGCCGGGGCCGTATCTTTCTCTCCGTGGCCCTTGGCTCACCTCCGAGCGGGGAATCACGCGGATGTTCAGGGGAGAAGCGGGAATCGGGGACACACAGGGATTTGCAGGGTTGTCGCAGATTAAATTCCGCCTGCGGCAAGCGGGGTGTGCGGGCGAGAGACGGGAACGGCGCCTCCGAGCCCCCGGGAGCTCCGCTCCGAGCTCCGTGAAACCGCCGCGCCCGGGCTCGCTTCACCTCTTCCTCTTTAACCGCCGAGCTGCGGGGCCGGGAGCCGCTCTGTGCGAGCTCGGCTTCCTCTACCCGAGCCCTCTCTGCTCACCACATCCCCGGAGCCTTTGCTCTGCCGCYCAGGGATTAAAATTGGCTCCGTGGTTGTGGGAGAAAGGGGATGGAGCAGGTTTGAATGGAAGATGTGGTTTTCCTGCCGGGGATTGTAGCCCTCTCCTCGCTGATGGAGGAGCTGGCCCTCGCTCCGGCGCCTGCAGGATAATGGAGCAATTGTTTCCGGGCCGGCATCCCAGGCTAGGAGGAGAATTGCCGGCCGGCAAATCTGCCAGCCCTCGCCTTCCCAGCCTGGGATGCAGGCCCGGAGGGAGAGGATTTTGGTTCGGGTGGGTTTTACTGCCGTTGGAAAGGGTCGTGGCACGGGGGGCCGGCAGCGCTGCGTGTGGGACCCCGGCGTTGTGTGCTGCCGGGGAATGTGTGACCCTGGTGTCACGGCCACCTCCTGCACGGCAGGATGCTCTTTTGCAGCCTGGGTTTAGCGAGAGAGCGGTGCCGGGGAGACCCGAGGAAAATTAAGCAGGGCTGGGCTCCACTGTGGCGCTGGCAGGAAGAGGAGGAGGAGGAGGAGGAGGAGGAGGAAGAGAGGCGGGGTGGGAGCAGGCAGGGCGAGGCAGGAGGAGGTTTGTGATTCGGGGAGTACAACATCTTGATGGGAACAAAATCCTGAGCTGCTCCTGCCAGTGCATTGACCTTAGGGGTGTGCCTGTGTGAGGGGAAGGAATGTGGAATGGGATGAAGCAGGAATGGGAACAAAGTCCCCCGAGCCCTGTGGATTTGGGGGTCTCAGACACCCCTTTGTGCCCAGAGCTTGGTGTACCTGGGGCTGCTCAGCCCCTGTGCTGYCCCCGGGCATGTGGGGTGACATCCTGCTCTGTCCTTCCAGGCTGACACCCAGATGCAGCACCCGGGCAGGGTCTCCTTCAAGTTCATTGACAAGATGCAGTTGGTGAGTGGGTCCTCGCTGGGGACAGAAGGGGACAGGGAGCAGGGCTGGCTGGGGCATGGTGGGAGGTCCCAGATCCGCAATCCCCCCTCTTGTGAAGGGACAGCCCARGAGGGACCCATCCTGCTTGGCCAGGTGGCTTCCAAGCCCCAGTCTGGGCATCCTGTGGGATTATAGAAAACCATTTTGTGGCTCCGTGCCTCAGTTTCCCCCAGGCAGAGTGGGATGCCCATCCAGTAACCGCTGTCCCTTTTTGGGGGGGGTCTGTATCCTTGCAGAACGACTCCATCTGCTACGTGAAAGCTGCCTTTCCCCTGCTGGGCAAGATCCTGGAGCGGACAGAGTTCAAGGAGAACTCGTCCAATGCCCGGAAGATGCAGATGGTGCGCAGGATGTACAACCGCATCGAYGAGAACGTGGACCCCTGCATCAGGGAGGAGGACGATGAGGAGAGAATGGTACAGTGTCCTCAGCCTCATGGGGGTCTGGGTCCTCATCCTGGATTGAAATGGGATGTCCAGAGCATCCCAGGGTGGGTTCCTGGGCAGGACTGTGAAGCAGAGTAGAGTGGGGTGTAGGGAGCCATGAGGAGCCACCAAATCCTGCCCTGGGGACACTGTGGCACCTGTGGCGGTGACACCAGATCAGTCATGGAGCTGACACTGAGCCTGGTGCTTCCTCCAGCTCTCACAGATGTGCTTCAAGGAGTTCACCACCTCCCCCTACGAGATGCTGGTGCTGGTGAAGGATTTCTTCCAGGACATCAACCATCTGCTGCAGAACCAGGAGACTTTCGAGAAGGATTGCAGCCGAGTGTACCGCAGGAGCTGCCCGGGACCCAGGAAGGCTGGATCCTCACCAGGTGAGATGCCAAGGCTCAGCCTCTGCCCGGTTAACCTGTGCCAGGTGGGGAGGCTGGGGCTCACCTGCATGGAGCAGCTTAAGAGTGGTGTGTCCGTGGGCGTGGCACGTGTCCACCTTGGTCCTCGTCTCTGTGTCAGCGAGCTCTGCATCMGTGTCAGGGGAGAAGGGGGTGGCGGCCGTTGCAAGGTGGGATTTGGGTGAAATCCTGCTGGAACCGAGGTGAGGGAGAGATGCCAAGGGGGTCAAGAGGCATCAGGCTCGGCTCTGTCTCAAAGCMCCGGAGAAGTGGAGGGACTGCTGTGCCGCCGACACGCTGCATGACCTTGGCTGTGTCACTTCAGCTGCCTCGTGCCTCAGTTTCCCYGAGCCTTYGRGGAGAGTGTTGCTGTYGGGGTGGARGAGCCCCGCRTTGCCACCYRYGCTTCTGCGAGCGCCCGTGCMGTGTTTGCATGGAGGAGATGTCTGGCTGCCATCCTCATGTCCGAGCTGTGCCATGTCCTTGTGCCATGAGGGATGTTAAATGTGGCTCTCTGGCTCCTGCGAGTTGGGAATAACCCACGGCCCTGGGCCCAGGGGACCCGGTGACTCGCGGTTGCTTTGTCCCACCCGCTGCTTGTCACCCTCATGCTGCCTGCCTCCTCCTGCCTGTTCCCTGCCTGTCCCTTGCTGTCCCGTTTTTTGAGGGGCAGTTTGACCCGCTTGCCCAAGGCTCAGGGGAGGGATGGTGCCAGTGTCCCCAACCTCGGATCTGCTGGCTGTGCCCCTCTTGGAGGCTGGTGACCCCACGGCCGTCTCTTCTCTCTGCTTCTTTCAGGTGTGGGGACAGATCCTGACTGCAATTGCCTGTCCCCTGCCCTCCCTTCTGCCACCCAGCCCTCCCTCTCTGCTGCCACTGGCAGGGACATGGCACCTGATAGCACCCGGGTCCCTTCCAGCCTCCTCCATGCCACTGTTCCTGACTTAGAGGCCCCGTCTCAGCCCCCCAGTAGCACGGACGGGGGCTCAGGGACCGAGGAGGTCCTGGGTGCCGGGGTAGGTGACACAGCGCTGGCCCCCARGATGCAGCAGACAGCTCCAGCCAGCAGCGCCGAAGCCCTGCAGGATCCGGCCGGGACGCTGAGCCTGGCACCGGGTGACATCCCCGTCCTCCGCGGGGATGGAGAGCTGGTGGAGTGGGGCACCGGCCGCCTGCCACAGGATCCAGGCCAGCAGTGGGGAGGCTCCATCCTGCCGGATCGCCCCGGTGGGCTCAGCACCAGCGCTCCGACGGCATCGCCCAGCGCCGGCTCGGCAGGCGGCGGAGCCAGGATCCGTCCCGCGGCGGCGCCCGAGCCCGCCACGCAGCTCCGCTTCTCCAGGATGGCCCCGGAGCTGCGAGCCCCGGGCGGCCCCAGGGACAGGGCGAGGGCGTGGGGGCTGAGCCGGCTGCGGGGCCCTGAGGATGGCGGCGGGGCCGGGCCCAGCTTTGACTCTGGCTTTGTTCTGGGCGCAGAGCAGCGCAGGAAGGAGCCGCCCGCCAGGGAGGGCCACCAGGAGCCCCTCATCTTCATTACGGTGGCCAGTGTGGTGGCCGTCCTGCTGGCCATGGGAGGGCTGCTCTTCTACAAGTATAAATCCAGGGTAAGACCCCTGCCTCGTCTCCTCYCTGAGCTCTGAGATCCCGTCCTGCCTCAGTTTCCCCACTTGTGTCTTRGCCAGTGTGGGCTGAGCCCCATTTTCCCCATCATTTTGAGGCTGGAGGACAATTGGTGGTGCTGAGTGTGGTGGGAGGATGTCATTTGGGAGATTTGCCCTGTCCACTGCAGCYCCCTCGCCTTCCCCAGGGCTCATCTCCCCGTTTCCCTCTGTCCACACAGGTCCTGGAGCGGCCCCTGGAAGATGGAGGCTGTGACCCCGAGGAGCCGGAGAGGAGGTGGGTGTGATCCCATCCTGTGTGGGGGGCTTTGGGGACCCCCATCCTGCTCTAAACCCCTTTTTTTCTATCACAGGGCGCTGCAGGGAGCAAGGGACTGTTCAGAGCTGGAGACTCAGGATCTCTGAGGTGATCAGGGGCTGGGTGGGACCTTGCAGGGCTGCGGTCCAAGCCATGAGGATGATGTTTTGTCCCTGGACTGTCCCCATTAGCGCTGACCTCGGCCACGGGCAGGGAGGTTCTGGGTGGGAAGACACGGACAGGAGCAGGTCTGCGCCCCAGCGCTGCCAGCATGTGGTTTCGCAGCTCGTTAATCCATTACTGCTACTTTCTTAATATACATAATATTATTTTCCTGTGGTTTTCGTGTGTTTCTCCCCCGCACTGCCCTCCCTGGCACAGCCTCGGCTCCTGCTCATCTTTCTCCTCCTTTTCCCAGGGCCCCAGGCAGGATGTGAAGCTGCTCGTGGGACRGATCCGGATGGAAGGAGGGTTGGCACGCGCCAGCCTTGCCGCGGTCCCACCGTGATGCTGACACTCCCTCTTCCCTCGCCCCGCGCCGGCGGCCAGAGACTGCAAAAAACTCCCTGGCAGGGACAAAAGGATGGGGGGACATGCCCTGAGTGGCACCCCCGGGCACTGGGAAGGGCTGGAAGGCGTTGGGACCATAACTGCAGGGCTTTGCCGCGGTGGCCAATGCGACGCCTACGGTGCTGAGCTGACGATGGAGATGCTGCACGTGGGATGACGGATCCGCCTGGACGCGGCCGCTGCTGGATGAAGATGGAGCTCCCCAAATCCTCTCTCTGGCTCTTCTCCCGTYGCAGCACGCTGGGTTTGGAGCAGCACCCATCGCCCCCTTCACCCTGCCTTTGCTGAGGCTTCAGCTGGAGCGTCCTGAATTCCAGGGGGCCGGTCCTGAGACACTCAGCCCTGACTCGCAACTCAAACCTGCACACTGTGAATATTTAAAGCCCACCCGTGCCCGTGTCCCTGCGTGGGGCTGGGTTTGGGGTGACGCTCGGCTCCGTCCCAGCCCCTCCCCATCCTCCTGTCTTTAGGGCTTCTTTTTAATAGAGCGGATGAAAGTTTTTATCCTGCACAAGAGTTTTGGGGGGGCCATGTGCCCCTTGCAGGGTTCTCACTGCGAGCTGGCCTCGCTGGGATTCCATTTCTTCGGTGACTGCGCTTTGGAGAAGGGAATGGGGCTGGGAAGGATGGCATCCACGTGGGTGGACGAGTTGGAACTGCCCCAGCTGGGCACCCTGAGGCTTCTCGGCTCAACCCCAGGCTTTGGGAAGAGCCTGGTTTGGGACTCACCAGCCCTGGAGATGCCCCRAAATCCAACGGCTCCCTCCGGCCCCGGATGAAGTGTGGCCCGCGCTGCTCTGGGAGTTTCAAGTATTATTTTTGTATGAAGGATGAAAAATATGGACAAACCCAACTGTTTTTAAAGAAAGCATCGCTATTAATTTTGGGTTTATATATATATCTMTATATATATATATAAATGTGTATTTATGACTGGCAGAAGGAGGGGGTTCCCAGGCGAGGGACTGGTGTAAATCAGGATGAAAGCCCTGATGCAGCAGGAAGTCTGGGGCCAAACTCCTGGTGGTGTAAGTCACCAGTTTACACTGTGGAGGAGCTGCTCCTGGGGAAGAAAACTTGCCTTTACCCATGTTGGATTTATTTTGCCTTTTTTTGTTGTTGTTGTTTGGCTGGTTGGGGTTTTTTGTTGGTTTCGGGGTGGGKTTTTTTTTGTTGTCTTTTTTATACAATGAAATGTTGAAATATTTTATACAAAGGCATTTAAAAGTCTATTTAAAGAAAATAATGGAAAACAACTTGTATATTTAATATTATTAATAAACAGAGAGGCTTAGCTTGGTGTAAGTCTGGGGGGCAAGGGAGCTTGTGACTGCCCTGTCCCAGCCTGAGGGGGTGACTGGGGGGCAGAATCCTGGTGGTGTTCCCCTGCCCTGCTTCCCTGTGGAATCAGGGCCGACAGATGGATCCACTCCCCCCGAGATTGTTGAGAGCTCCAGGCACCAGCTCTGATGCTGGGGGCCCCCAAAATCTGTGTCAGCACTTGGGAAGCAGCTGCTTAAAGCAAACACACTTGAGGCAAAATTTCCTGGAGCACTTTTGCTTAGAGAGACAGCACTGGAAGAGGCATTTCCTTCCGCTCTCCAACCCCCCCTGCTCCCCTTCCTTCTTTCCAGGAGCGGGGCAGCCCCACATCCCGCTCCCCCTGCACGGATCCAGCGCCTCCGGGAGGATTCCACACCACCCCGGGGTCCTACAGCTGATGGGGTGCGCAGGGTGAGCACCCCCATTGCTCACCCAAGGGGGTGGCAAGGGCAGGATGGGGTCCGGGGGCGTTTTGSCAGTGCCAGGTCCGAGCTGCTGCTTTGTTTGCTGACAAACAGGATTCCTCGAGGGGAGCTGACTCAGCCCAGCCCTTCCTCTCCCCTGCAGCAGCCGGGGGTTTCCCAGGTCCACATCCCCTTCCCAGGGAAGTGGGACCTAAATATATCCCGCTGGATCCGTGCCACGGTCATTATGGTCGGGTTTGGGGGGTGTTTAAGGGCAGAGGCTGCAGGCACCGTGCCCGGTTTGGGGGTGCTGGGGGCAGCGAGTCTGTGTCCTGCTCCGGGATGCTCTGGGATGCTSTGGGATGCTGCGGGATGCTCTGGGATGCTCCAAGCAGCTCCACAGCTGCACAGGAGCTGAATGAGGCAGATTGGAGCTGTGGCAGAGCTTGGGGAGCAGAGGTGGGAGCAGCCYGAGCTGCTGYGGGGATGTGAGGAGCACCASCAYCCACTCCCTYCRTGYTTACACCCCACAATCCTTCATCCCTGATTTTTTTCTGGCAGCTCCATGGGCTGGAAAAGCACGTGGAAAATGCAGGAAAATAGGCAAACTCGAGTTCGGGCCAGGAGGGTTCCTCTGCTCCTCATGTCCCCATTTTCTGGCGTTTTCCCCACCCTGTCACTGGCCYGTGTGGGATTAGGGATGTGATTCCCTGCCCCGGGCAGCCTCCACCCCCAAACCCCTGCAACCTGGGGGTACAAAACCTGATTTTAGCCCCCCACTCAGCTGGGAATGACACGGAGCTGTATCCCAGTCCCTCTGCGCTTGTAGGGGAGGGGGGAAAAGAGCCCCCCACCCCGGGACTGAGTGGGACACGGCAGGTGGTGGCACCCTGGGGTCCCTCCCGAGGTCCCAAATGGATGTTTGTAGTGCAAAAAAGCTTCTTTAATAGGCTGATAAAAGGGGATTTGGGGGAAAAGACAGATGGTGGGAAGGGAAGGCATCAGCAAGAAGCTCCCGGGGTCTGAAGCGTGGGCTGGCATGCAGGGACACAGACTGTGGCCACCAGCACCCACCCCGGGGGTCCTGGGGGTCCCCACACCCCCGGCGCTTGTGACATTGGTAGCGCTGGGACATCCCAGGCTCATCCTGCRGCCCCAAACCTCCCGAACATTCTGAGACTCCCAGATGCCCCGAGACCCCCCCAAACGCCCCCAGAGGGCTCTGCCCACCCTGGGAAGCCTCCCCGGTGCAGCCGCGGGCACCGCAGAGCTGCTGACGGGGCAGAAGCGCCTGGAAAGGCCCCAAGGCTGCGGTTCCTGGGGCACGGCGGGTCCAGGACAGGGTTTTGGCCAAGGAACTGCTGCAGGATTTAGGTGGCCAGAGGCCGTTTTGCGGCCAGACAAAGTGATTTTGGTTAAAAACCATTATCTGCACTTTTCCCTGGGGTTTTAACCCAAACGCTGATGTTTTCCCAGCTCGGATTTTAAGGGAACGCCTCTTTTAAGGGAAAGGAAAGGCGGGACAGGGCTCAGACCCCTCCCAGTCGCCTGTGGGGCGTTTGGGGATGGGGTCGGGGTCAGGGTGCCCCGGGATCTGGGACCCGCCTTTCTGCCTGTCCTGGAATGRTCCCTGGAGCCCATGTGGGGACCCYATGGAGCCGGGGACCCCATGGAGCCGGGGACCGTGGTCCGTGGTGCAGGATGGGACCCCTTGGTGTCCCTGGCCCTGGGGACAGGTTGGTTGTGACCCTCCCTGGAACGGAGGAGCCAGCGGAGACCCGCTGCAGGGTGAGGAGGAAGAGGGGGGAGGAAGCCCTGTCCAGCCTCAGCACTCCCAAAAAGCGTTCAGCACCCCCACGCTGGGCTGGGGATGTGGGCGGGTGATGGCGGGGACCTGGTGGCTCCGCTCAGCTCGTTAATGGCTAATGAGGGCCGGGAGGGCACTGCCCTGACCCCGAGCTGGCACCGAGCCGGGGGCGGCGGTGCCAGCAG
>NW_026623475.1:215195-251370 GCF_030028575.1 Malurus melanocephalus
GCTCAAACACTGCCACGGAGCTGGGCACCCACCTGGAGTCAGGCACTAGCCCGGGTTTGGGGGGCACCCATTCCCCCTGCCCACCATGGGGGTCTGCCCCCACCCTGTCCCTGCTGCCCTCSCGCCTCATTTGATTTTCTCCATGATTTCTCCATTTCCTGATGTTTCCTTCCATTTTCTCCATCCATTTCCTGATGCGGTTTTTTTTTTGAGATTTACTTTTACCCCTGTTTTATTTAAACTATATTCCTGATTCATCGTGGCTTTTGTCCTGCTTTGCTTCTTCCCCCTGAACAAGCACAAATATTTTTTTTACCCTGAAGACGCTTGCTCTTTAATTTCAGCTTTAATTTCCCAATTAATTGTTTAATTAAATGTATTTCTATTTAATTCAATTTATAGAATTTATTTTACTTCCATATTTATATACAAAATTAATATTTAAGTGTATGTAATTTATTTTTTAATTTATATAATTAATTTATGTTATTTAGTGAATATATAAATTTTAAATATAAATTTACRCAAGTAATGTATACATAAATACATAAATGAATTTATATAACTTTAATATTTTCATATCCACTCMTAAATGTAAACGCATATAACTAACTTACTTACTTTAACATTTATATATAATTAATATTTAGTGTCTATTATTATTTAATGTGTAGAATTAATCCTTACAAATATTTCATTTAGCTTATGTAATTAACTTAATATTTTTAGTTTAACTTAATAGCATTAGTTTTAATATGTATATATAATGCATATATAGAAAATTGATTTATTTTATGATATAAAAATTAAAAAAATATATTTTAAATATATTTTTATATATTAAAATTGATTAATTTTATTAATAAAGTAATTTTAGTAAATTGCGATTCGGCCCGCGCTTCTGTTCCTGGCCACGCCCCGTTCCTGGCTATGACCACGCCCACAGGAGCGTGCTCCGCTCTATGGCCACGCCCCCCACGTTGTGGCCACGCCCCCTCCCTCGTCCGCCAGGGGGCGCCACTCCCGCCTCCCGCTCCTCCCGCGGCGCCGCGCGGCCTCAGCTGCCCGACGGCTGCGCGGTGACGTCAGGGCGCGGTGACGTCACGAGGCCCCGCCCCTGGCGCGGCGGCCGCAGTCCCGCCGCAGCCACCGCGCCAGCGGTACCGTAGTGAGCGTGAGGGACCGGCGCGGCCGAACCGGCCCGGGCCGAGCTACAGCCGCCCGGCTTAGTGCTCCCCGCTGTCYGCCCCGCCGGACCCTGTCCCGTTCCTTTCTGCCGGCGGCGGCGATCCGCCTCGCGTCCCCCGCCGCATCAGGATGTCGGTGCCGGAGCCCGCCGGCGGCGAGGAGAAGCAGGCCAAGGAGGTGGAGGACGCCGAGAAATATTCATTCATGGCCACCGTCACCAAGGCCCCCAAGAAGGTAGCGGGGCCGGCAGGGGCCGGCTCGGTGCGGGGGATCAGATCCTGGTTTGAGGGAGCAGCCCCCGGTTGTGGCGGGGGAGGACTCCCGGTTTGGGGGGAGCAGCCCCCGGGTGTGGGGTAGGAGCCCTCTTTTACAAGGACATAGCCTCCGATTGGGGCGGAGGGAGAAGCCTCACGGCTGTGGGGCGAACAGGGGGAGGACCCTGGGTGGTGGGGGTGAGAGCCCCCGGTCTGGGGGGGAGGCGAGTGGGAATAGCTCCTGGTTGGGCGGACCAGCCCCGGTCGGGATGGGGGTGCAGCCCCCGGTTTGGGGGAGAGATCACCGGTTGTGTAGGGGGAGACCGTGACCCGTCTCTGGGAGGAGCAGCACCACAGGTGGGGGTTTGCGCTGGGAAAGCTGGGACTGATCCAGTTTGGGGGTAACTGGGAAGCGGGGGCTGTCCCCATTCGGTAAAGGAGAGGGAGGTTGGTACCGGAGAGGGGGTTGGTCCGGTCTGGGGGTGGCAGGTATGAGCCAGGGGGCTGCTGGCCCGGTTTGGGATTGGGGTGGGGGAGTGTTGGATGCTGGGGTACAGCAACATCCAACATCCCCTGGCCCGCATGGGGGTGAGAGGAGGATCGGTACCGGCAGGGCAGGTTCTGGGGGGGCTGGGCCAGGCCGGGTCCAGCTCTGGGGACTGTGACATAGGAGTTCAGGGGAACAGGGTGACCCGGGAAGGGTGGGGTCCTTGTGTGGGACTCTGGGGTGACAGTGCTTAATGGTGGGGACAAAGCAGGGGGCACCTGTTATAGGGGAAGAGGCAGAAGCAGCAATCTGGAATCCAGCTATGGGTCATTCAGAAGGGTGGCTGGGAGATTTCAGAATGTTGAACTTTTTTKGGGATAGGGGTTCTGTTGGAAGTGTGGGTGGGAGCACATTTGGGCTCAGCAAGAGGCTGCCGAGTCACCTCAGTACCACTCCATCGCTGAAAGCCCCACAGGAGCTCCGAGATGTCCCAGTGCTGCTCCCACAACCCTGTGGGGTGCTCAGATGGCACCAAGGGTGGGCAAGCACTGTTCTTGCCACTGTAGCAGGGTGCAGGACCCCAGTGACCCRGGGAACTGGCCCTGTGCTCCGGGCTCAATGCTGAAATTCCAGTCCTGTCAGGGAGGCAGATCTGTGTTCCAAGCACCGCACAGATCTTTGCAGCTGAACATTGTGTTCCCCTCAGGGCTGCAGCCGCCTGGAAGCGGTGGACGCAAAGGCACAGCAGTCACAGGGAACGGGAACATCCTTATTCTCTGGGGGAATCTCTCCTGCCTGCGCTGGCCACGGGTGGGATTGGGGAGCATCTGACCCCTGGGAGGAAGGTCAGCTGGATTTGAGGCGTCATCTCACTCTGGGAGCAGGGTTTGGAGACCAGGCCCTGTTTATCTGGGCTGTGGACATAGCCTGAAGGAAGGAGYAGAGGAATGTGGGGCTGGGATCTGCCTCTTCCAGCAGTGGCTCAGCACAGCTCCAGCTCGGGGATTGTTTTTATCTTTTCATAACCATCGTCTCTGTCAGAGTGAACAGCACGAGGCTGCAGCCAACTGCTCTGAGGGGACAGCAAACTGCTAATCCCAGAGCATCCTGTGGAACCAAAATCCGTGTGGTAAAAACGAATTGTTCCAGCATCCTCAGAGGCAAGTTTGCTTGTGTCTCAGGGGGATGAGAGATTGTATCCCCAGAATTTTCTGCTGCAGACATGGCTGGTTGTGTGGTGTGAGGAGCCTTGGTTGGACTCAGTGGCTGCTGCAGCTTTTCCTGGCYGGGTGAGGATATTGAAGGTGCCCAGAGCGACACACGACATTTGAGGCTGATAACATCAGAGATGGGGAGCACGCTGGGCTGAGCTCAGGGAACAAATTGCTCCGGGCTCCTGTTTTCCTTGCCTGGCTAGTTCCTGCAAATAGYGCTGGGGAATGGCAGAGGCCTTGGCAGGAGGATGAAAGGCCGAGGAAGGGAGAATTGCACTCCTGAGATAAGCTGTTGAGTGCCCCCAGCTCTGATGCCTCAGAACAGGATCRCAATTAAACCATTAAAACTCCTTCTCATTCCCTGCCAGTCGAATTGACTTCTGAGCTGGCTGCCCCAGATCTCCTGGCATGGTCAGAGGCCAGTGGAGATGATGGAGTGAGATGATTTACCAGCATGGAAATGGTCAAGATCATTCTGTGCTGCTGAAGCAGCTCCCTCCTGGGTTTTTGGGCTCATTGAACATTGCTGATGCAGTTTGYGTGAGGCGTTTGAAGATGGGGAGGGTGGGAGTGTGGCCAAGCTCAGTGCAGGCTCCGTCTCTTGTGTGAATGGCTTTTCAGAGGAGCYTTAACTTGTGCTGACACTTGGGGAAAGTGCCAGTGTGAGTCCACCACCATCCAGCCCAGGACCTGCAGGAGCATYTTGGGTGCAGCTGGAAGCACATTGGCCCCTGGGTGCTGTGGAGAAGTCAGTGTCTCCTTTTTGGGGGCACCCGGAACTGGGAGCCAGCCCTGGGCATTGCTGCTGTTGCTRTTTCTTCCTCTCTTGGGACTTGTTTAAGGTGAAAAAGTGAAACGGCRGGAGGTAAGAGATTAAGAGATTTAATACGATCAGCTCCAGGTTGAAATAGGAGCTGACTCAGTGGAGATRAAAGGAGGAACGGGGTGGTTTTCCCACAAGAGCTGAGATTTCCTGGCTCTGCCRGAGCTCCCTTTTTACTGCAGTTCATGGGAATTTGAATAACCCCAGAAGAATAAGCCCAAATTGGTCAGAGCAAGGTGGTGCTTTGGCCAGGAGTGGTTTGCAGGCAGATGTGAGCGATGCCGAGCTTTCCACCTCTCCAGCCACTGATATGATGTTGCTGGGGAAGGTTGGGAATGCTGAGGCTTGTGGCTTACCTTGTTTAGGAGAACATGGATGCAGAGATAATGGGAGAGCTCAAGGGCAGCCGGTGCTCTTCCAGATCCTTGTGTGCCATCACTGCTGCGTCTGGGCATCTGCTCTCCTGCCTCTCTGGAGACTGCAGGTGCCCTTGGCAGCAGTTGCTTTCCCAATCCACGTCAGCCGGTTGGCGGAGCCTTAAACTCCCAGGCGAGCCAAGCTGTGGGTGCCCTGGYGTGGGAAGGACACGGCAAGCAGCACTGTACTTGCGGCAGGGCAGGGGGCTTGGCACGTCCTGTCCCTGGCCGTGTCCTTGTCCCTCTGGCATCGCTGTCTGTTGGGCTCCTCCACACCTGAGTGCTGGCAGACAGGTGGACRCTGCGGGCTGATCTTTCTCCTGGAGCATTCCTGGGCTCTGAGATGGGCTGAAGGCCCCGATTTGGTTGTGGGGAGGTGAGTTGGGTGGCAGCTCTGTGCCCCACAGAGCCGATGGTGGGTGCGTTGGGGTGGTGCTGTGCCCCTGCGGATGCCGGCTCCGGCGGGATCCCGCGCAGGCTGTGGCAGGGAATGCTAATGCACAGCGCTGCAGCTTTGCGGTGGCAGCGAGCTGGGCGCTGGCTGGTGTGGGGGTGGCAGAGATGGAGCAGGGAAAAGCTGGGGAGAGGGGGATGGAGCCTGTGGGGAGCTGCTGGYGCCTGGGGAGGGCTGGGTGTCCCCTCCGGAGCATCATTCCTGCTGTCGCTGTCTGCAGTGGCCTGCGGACTACTGACCTTGCTGCGGCCGTCTGCATCCCTTCCCTGCACTGCCCATTCCCAAAGACGTGTTCCTGCCCCACATTGCTCTGTCGTGACTCATCCTAGGTCCCTGCAGCTCTTCAGGCTGGGTGAAAATAATCCACCTTCACCTTCGGGCTGTCAGGGGGACGAGACTGCCCTTGTTTGTCCTGACAGAGCTCCTGTAACCATTCATTTTTCCTCTCCTTTTAATTTAATTCCTTAGAGTGGCTGCTCATAAATCCTCTGTGCTTTTGTGAGCCTGTCTGGGGCCATGACCACCGCCTCCTGTCCYGCTGTTCTGCAGGCAGCGTTCCGCAGGCACCCGGCTCTCCTCATTCCTTTGCCYAAATCTTCACTTCTTTGGCATCCTGGCTCTGTCACGGCAGTTTTTCCTTCTCATAATGAGGTGCCTGGGCTGRGATGAGTTGAACAGCTCATCATCTTCTGTATGGATGGCCTGAGATGAGTCTGGCCTTCCTGGAGGTGCAGGAAAACCCTAATAAGTGGGAAAAAACCCCCAGAGGGGTGTTTGGAGAAGAGATGAATTACTGGGGCTCAAAGCAGCCAGGTCTCTCCTGGTGCTGTGTTAAATGACAGAATKGTAATTTCTTTCTGTTACAAGTTGCTCTAGGGTCCTTCCCATTGTTTTGGTGTTTTGGAGGGTCTTCATGCTGTCCAGAGGGGAGGCTTGTCCCAGTACTCCAGCACTGCTGCAAGGCTAGAAGATACTGAATTGAATTATTGAACCAGAGGGTGGGAAGAAAGGAGGTTTTGGGGGTCTGAKGGGCACAAAACATCTTCAAAATGATGTGCCAGAGCCTGTGGCTTTTGCTTTCCCCTTCTCCTCCTGCATCCCTGCAGGAAGCTGTGTTTCCACTCTTATGCWGGCCCTTTGGAGATGGGAGAAGAGTTGGATATTCATTCTTCCCAATCTTCAGTAGCATCTCTTGTCATCTTTTGATGGTGTGGGAGTGGAGACCGTCCATCCTGGGAGCCCTCATCTCATGTGAGCAGCCAGTGTGGGAAGAATACTGGAGGCGGGAGCGCGGTGTTTTCTTTTGACCTTCCCCAAAATGCCAGGTTATCTTTTGCTGGGGATTGGCCTACCACAATACTTTTTTTGGGAGCAGTTTTCTCCGTTCTTTCCAGCCTGTGCAAATGTTGCAGTGAGTTCCTGCGCTCCCTGCTAGATGTTGAGACTGGGGTATTTTGCTCTGGAAATCAGCTTTTCAAGGTCAGGTTGGAGTTGATCCTTTGCAGGTGAGGATCCTGTCTGTGTTGCTCCTCTGAGGAGTCACTGAGTGCCTCATCCCAGATTTTAAAGCAGGAAAGGTGTGGGACTTCAGCACTCAGCCTGAGGGATTTGCTTRTGCCTGGCTGTGTTTTTATCACCGTGAGTTTCCTGCGGGTCGCATTTGCAGAGGGCTCGTTGTGCTTCCTGCTGAGCCCTTTGATCAGAGCTGCTTATCTGGAGCCTCTGGCTCACCTTCACTCAGCACATGGTGGTGACGTTCCAGGTGACTGTCCTGGGACATGCTGGTGGCCCCGAGGGCCTGCAGCSCATAAGACTTGTGCCAGAACTTCTCCCAGAGTGAGACTCTCRGTGAAACCATGGGTTGGACCCTTGAAGGGCTGGGAGAAGGGTCAGGGAGTCCCACCAAGGAGAACCATCMGCAGGGTGTGTGGAGCCCCTTCTCAAAGAACTTGATAATTCCAGGGCTTGGGCACCCTCGGCAGTGCCAGAATCCACTCTGCACCATCCGCCTCTGCCCACATCATCCCTGCAGGCTTCCCTGGCGTGGTTAACCCTTGGGAATGGGTGCTCTGGGACAGCTTGGTTGATGGCCCAAAGGTCCAAAGAGAAAGCTGCCACAGTTTGGGAATGGTTTGATTGGAATGGACTTTAAAGATCACCCAGTTCCACCCCTCTGCCAGAGGCAGGGACACCTTTCACTATCTCAGGTTGCTCCAAGCCCCATCCAACCTGGCCTTGGACACTCCCAGGGATAGAGCAGCCTCAGCTTCTCTGGGCACCCTCTGCCAGGTCCTCACCACCCTCATAGGGAAGCATTTGGGCTGTTTTTTTGGCAGCTGATCTCACCCCGTGGGTTCTGTGCCTCTGAGAAAGTGGGATGCGGAAGCTGAGGCCAGTTCTGCCTTTCGGAAGCTGCCCCCATTGCCCTGTTKAGTTGGGCTGCTTGAACTGTGAATTTTAATTACACTTTGGGATCAATACGGTGGCCTTGGTAACGAGCTTATTGCTGCTGCAGAATCTGTTTACTTCAGGTTGGTGACAGCCAAAGGCCTGAGGTGGCCGAGGACATGATGTTCCAGCTCCTTGAACAGKCTCCTTTGTAATTCGGGTGAGGCTCCCGCAGCCCTCGGACTTGGGTGCAGCTTCCCCTTGGCTGCCCCCACAGACCTGGAGCTGGCTGGCAGCACCCATTCCTGCCTGGCTGAGGAGCTGCCTGGATTCAGGAGCYGGGATTTGGGTGGGGGCTGCTGGAGCCTGGTTTATCTGTGTGCTGTGGGTGGAGGGGATCGCTCCTTCCAGCCTTTTGCAGTGAGAAGGAGTGGGTAGCCAGGAAAAGGAGGGTCCTTGGGGCTTTGCCTTCCTGAAATTCACATTTTGGTGTCCTCCTTCCAGATGAGGGTGAGATTCAGTTTTTGTCTGCTGTTTTCTGCCCTTCCTCCTTTCACCTCCCAACAGGGAGCCCCGGATTTCACACATTCCTGTACCATGGGGAGAGTTTTGCGTACAACCTGGGCATGTTTTGGAGCGAGAACCTCTGGCTGATCCCTATTGACCTTGGAGCTGTCAGCATCTTGAAGGCAGCACAGTGTCTCCTACATTAATGAATGTTAATTCTCCAAATATTCTGTGAGCCTGCCATCCCCACAAGGAAATAATTTTTATCCCTTCTGCCTCCTTTGAAAGAAAGGGGTGTCATGGAATCAGCCCTGTTTGCAGGAAAAGGTTGGCTTTGCTCTGGCACGAGTCAGTATCCCGGAGGGTGATGTTTGTGCTTCCTGGTGGTGATTTCTCTGATTTCTGAGCTAGGAAAAGCCCATGCTGAAACTTGGGGTTTCTGCTGCTTTGCCTCTCACTAGATGCATCAAAATCCAAATAATTTCCAGGACTGAAAATAATCTATTGGTAAATAAGGAATGGGCAGTTCTAGAGGAAATACCAGTGTGAGAGGCCTTTGGGACTCAGAACAGTGGGAGGATGGATTTCCAGTTTTCCAGATCAGGCTGCTCCCGTTTCCATGCTGATCCTGTAGGGTGTTTTCCCTTAAAACTGTGACGTAGGGATGGGGGTCACTCAGCTAAGAGTCATTGAGAGCAGCTGGAGCCTCTCCTCAGTGGGATTTGCTGTTTTGGTTTCTCRAAAGACAATAGAAGTCTTGGAATGCTGAGATTCTCCAAGGCAGTTTKAGGGGAGAAAAGGAGGCAGGTGGGGTGCCCAGAATGGCGAGTGGAGTGATTCCTCCTTCAAAACAGAGGGGCTGCTTTAGGATTATGGAGCAGAAGTTGGGGCTTCTCTATTTGGTTCAGAGCATGAGGTGTTGCTGAACGAGCCATTTAACAGTGCTTCCAAGTGTTCCCTTGGTCTCATACAGCTGTGCTTGGAGAGGCATTTTCTAATTAGTTTAAAAATTGATGCTAATTAAAGCTGATTCCCTCTCAGCTCTGACACACAAACACATTTCCATGGRCTTCCAGCTCTGCCAGCTGGCCCGTTGGAGGCTGTCAGTCCTCAGATTGCCCCATAAGCTGCTGGAAGTGATTTAACCCACAGGCATGGAATAGTGGAATGGTTTGTGTTGGAAGGGTCCTAAAAGCTCACCCAGTTCCACCCCTTGCCATGGCTCCCAAGCCCAGTCCAACCTGGCCTTGGACAGTTCCAGGGATGGGACAGCTGCTCTGGGCACCCTGTGCCAGGGCCTCCCCACCCTCACAGGGAAGGATTCCTTCCCAATATCCCATCTAACCCTGCCCTCTGGTGATGGGAAGCCATTCCCCTTTTTCCTTGCAAGGACACGGCCTTGTCTTGTCTGTGCAGTTCTCCCAGTGTGGTAGCTCCAATTAATGCTAATTATCCTRCTGTGTGCTGTGCTGTGGGCTGGGTGGGCACTGGGGATGAATCCAGAGGTGAAAAATCTGGGATGTCTTTAAGCCAGTTGCTGTTTCACAGTCACAGAGTCACAGAATCACTAAGGYTGGAAGAGACCTTCAAGATCTTYGAGTYCAACCCATGCCCAACACCTCAACTAAATGATGTTTGCCCATTCACGGGGTTTATGAGGTTAACCTGTGAGACACAAGCAGAGTTCACTGGCCTTAGGGATCCCAGACATTGGACTCCTGCAGTTCCTTCTGGGAAGGAGATAGCCCTCTGTGTTTCAGGAGATAGCCCACTCCATCAAAGCTGGCCGCAAGCCTTTGCCTTCATTTCTGCAGTCCAAGGATTAGATTCCTCCTTATCTGCTGGTTGGGGAGCTTTCCCTCTGCTCCTGCTGGAGCACACCTTTGACCTCCAGGTGTTTATGAGGCAGGATTTATCCCCAGTTACTATTTAACACTCAAAATGACATTTCTTTTATTGAATCCCTCCTGTTTATTTTTCCTTTAACTGGCATTTATAGTGATTCCCATCATGAGTGAAATCTTGTGGTGATTTCCAGCGTGTTAACCTTTGGAATGGGTCTGTTTCTTTCCTGGTGGTTCTTTTTTGATCTGCCGAGTTTTGGGATACATGTGGAAGTCCTTAATTCTCCTTGGACTCACAGAAACTTGGTTTTTTTTTTTTTCCTTAGTGCTTTACCCAATCAGCCCTTCCCTGGCAGTGGAAGATGGAGGCTGGGATCAGGGCTTGGCTGGTTTGCTTTGCCAGAACCTCAGTGCCYTTTTATTTCCTCGTTGGGAGCAGTGTAAAGGTTTCCAGGCAGAGATTTGGCTGTGATTCTTGCTCGGGGAGTCGACGGGGAGAGTGCCAGGCGGGTCTGTGTTCTCTAGGGAGAACAGCCTGCCCTGTGAACCCTCTGGGAGTGAGAGGGASAGATCCAGGAGCAGCAAATTCCTCATGGCTGTGCTTCCACTCACAGAGCAGTGCCCTCAGGAAGCTCTTCCAGCTGCACTGTCTGGATGGAGCACTTGGGGTTTCTTCTGAAAGTTGGGGGCATCACCAGGAAGGAGTTCTCCTGTTGCAAAGGCCGCACCTTGAGCAGAAACAGATCCTTTTTCCTGAGGATTGTTCCACTTCCAGCTCTCCCAGAGCCCTTAGTGCTCAGGCTGTGCAGGATCAGGAGATCCTTTCCCKCTCTTCCAGGATCCCTGTGGAATGGATGGGGCTGAATCAGTKGGCACTGTTAGGGAAAATCCCCCAAATTCACCCAGCCATGGRCTCTGCCTGGGGGCTCGTTTGCYRCTGAGCTGATTTGACCTGGGAATCTGGTGRTTCTTCCATGGGTTTGRCCATGGCCTYATTTGAATTTGTGCAGCCCTTTGCCAYCCAARTTTGTGCTGGCATGTGTGACYAGAGCTTGGAGGTGGGCAAAWGGGATGGTCTGAGTCACAGAGCCAAATCTGCCTCCAAACCCTCYCATTGCCAGCAGTTTGAGGATGAGGATGGTGMGTAGTCAGGGTGGGARCCTTGCTGATCCTGATCCCCCATCYSTCTGYTCTGAGTACCTCGTTTTTCCTTTCCTTCCAACCTTAAGCAATGCTGTGATCAGAAATACCTTTCCAGGATAACCTCACAGGAGAAGAACCCTAAAACCATCCATGACTGCCTTGCTGATTCCCACCCCAAAAATCCTTGTCCTGTGGGATTGTGGAGCAGGAGCTGTGTTCCCCTGTGTGTCCCCAGTTTCCAGCCTCATGTCTAGACACTGTGCTGTGGGAACAGGGGCTGGCTCTTCCAGCCTGCAAGCAGAGCAGAGGGGGCCTGAGGACAGGGCAGCCAAGTCCTTTAAACAAACCCAGTGCCCTGGCACGGCCACGGTGGGAATGGGGCCAGCTCCAGGGGCCAGCACGCTGGGAGCACACTGCCAGTGGGTTTGGGATGGCCTCAGTCCCTTGTCTGAGGGGGGCAAACATGGCAAACGTGGCAGTAGCTCTTTCCTTCTGGTCGGGAAGCTTGCACCTCTGGGATCTGAGTGACTCTGAAAACAGCATGGAAGAGTTCTGTCCCTTCCCTGAGGAGGGGGCTTGGGCAGAGCTGCTCCTCTCTTCTTTTTGTTCCTCTCCTCTCTTCTTTGGTTTGGAGGCAGATTTGGCTCTGTGACTCAGACCATCCCATTTGCCCWCCTCCAAGCTCTGGTCACACATGCCAGCACAAACTTGGATGGCAAAGGGCTGCACAAATTCAAATRAGGCCATGGCCAAACCCATGGAAGAACCACCAGATTCCCAGGTCAAATCAGCTCAGCAGCAAACGAGCCCCCAGGCAGAGTCCATGGCTGGGTGAATTTGGGGGATTTTCCCTAACAGTGCCCACTGATTCAGCCCCATCCATTCCACAGGGATYCTGGAAGAGMGGGAAAGGATCTCCTGATCCTGCACAGCCTGAGCACTAATGAAGGAAAAYACTGGTTATCTGACTTTTTCCCTCTGCTGATGAGGCTGAATAGCCCCATTGCCTGGAATGCCTCTGCCCTCCCTGCATGCTSTGATGAGTTATTCTGCAAATAAGTGGATTAAAACAACTTGTCCTTTAAAAATGCCTGACCCAGCTCCTTCTCGGGAAAAACCAGCAGCGCTCTGTGAGGGAACAGTCCTTCTGCAGATAAGGAATCCTTGGAGACTGAAACCTGAAGGTGCCCATCTCCAGGTGGGCAAAACCCAGCCCTGCTCTGAGCTGCTGCTCCTGGCTTATGTGGGAGCGGGGCTGCTGAGGAGGAGGATGCTCATTTGAGCTGGAAAACATCGCTAGCCTGGCTGAATTTTCAAGAATGACAAAGAAATGATGAAGTTAAAAGACAGGTCACGTCAGGGCTGCCTTGGCAGTGTGGGCATCTGACAGTGCCCTCCCAGCCTATGCCAGGGAGTTTTTGTTTTGGAGAAGTGATTAAATAAGGGGAACTGGCTGCTCTGAATAGTCCTGATCCCTKCTGCTGGTTTTCTGCAGTCAAAGGAAAGGTCCCAGGACTTGTGATCCTTCCAGGCTTTCTCCTGGGAGGGCAGAAATGGGTTGCAGATTCTCTTCTGCTTTCCAGGTGGTTGTGTGGCTGTAGGAAYGTGCTCTGCTCCCATTTTGCTGTTTCTCCCTGGGCAACTGTGCTGTGTCCTCACATCCACGRATGTGAAACTCGGAAGTCTGGAGGGTTTTAGATGGTTCAGTGCTTCCTGCTTATCTTGGGTGATGTGTGAAGCCTGCTTCTGTCCCCCCTCTATTTATCCAGGACAGAAGTGGCTGGGAGGGCACTTTTCCCATGGCTGCGGATGTGCTGATGCTCACGTTGTCCCTAATAAAAAAGAATAAAAAATAATAAAAAAAGAATTGCTGAGATAAACTTGGGGGTGGTAGGAGAGAGCCTGGAGCTGCTTCCCAGCACGTGTCCTTTCCCCTGTGGAGCCTGTGCCTTSATGAGCCGGGTCAGCTGTGAGTTGGTGGATGCTTTCCAAAATCTCTTTTCCTTCCACAACCTGCTCCTGCGCTCCCCCAAGGCTGCATGGGATGCAATCAGGGATGTGTAGCACAACAAAGGAGCTTAAGCGTCCTCTCTGGAGCTGTTCTGGGAATGGATGAAATGTTGAAATGAAAAGTGGGATTGTCCTGTGCAAGAGGGACATGCTGGGCTCATCTGTGCCCAGGGTAAATCCAGCTGTGTTTACAAATCCCTCTCCTTGGACTCAGGGAGTAGAATTTTCTTACTCTGTCAGCTCCAAAAACTGCTCTCCTGCTGACCACTGGAAAGTCCTTAGGATCAGCCATGGAGGATGGCACACCCTGCAGTCACGAGCTTCCAGTTTGGTGAGACGGTACCAGTCCAGACCTGGAATTTGTTTGCCCTCCCTATGTTGTAATAATTAAACAAAYGAGGCTACGTGTGCTGGGGACACTTGTGCTGCTGGGTTTGGCACCGCCCCACCAGTGTTCTCACTGGATTTATCCTTATAACCTAGGGAGAAGCTTGTTCAGGTGGTCTTCAGCTTCCTGGGGGTTTGGGATGCTCCAGGCAGTGTGGCCAAATAAGGTGGATAAGGACAATGTTCCCTCAGCTCCAGCTCCAGCCCTGGGAAGGGTGGTTTGTGCTGAAAATGAGTGCCTGTTGTTGGGAAGTGTCATAGCTGCTTGGGAATGGGCATAGTGACCATGGATTTCCCAAAGGGAGAAAGTGTCCTCCTGCCTTGGCTGGTGTGAGCGGAGCAGGCAGTGCCCAGTGAKGCTCTGGGAGAATTGGGCAGGAGATGGTGGATCCTGCAGTTTTCCCCCAAAATTCCTGCTTTTCCAAGTGACGAGCTGCTCATTTGGCCCTTTAAGTCTCCAGCCCCATCTCCTCCTTTTCCAGAGCAGTGATGCTGGAAACCTCTGGCTTCATTCCTGTGCAGGGAAGTGGGTGCTGCCTTGTTTTCCCTCCTCCACYATGAATTTCTGGGATGAAAAAATATTTTCCTTGCTCTTAAAAACCGTTGTGCTCCACCCGGTTGGAAAAGCCGCTTCCAGCAGGAGGAAGTTTGGGATGCAATCCGTGATTGTGCTTTTTGGAGCTGGACGGCCCCAATCCCGCTCATCCAAGCCCGCTGACCCTCAGCCCCCGGCCGGGAATGCCGTTCATTCCAATTCCCATGACGAGCAGAGGGATTAGGAGATTTTCTCTGTCTCCTTAATGCAGCTCGAGCRCCCGGCACGTGGAGGGCACTGGTCACGCACCTCTGCTCCAGTGCCTTGTCTGTCCTCCCTGCGCTCCATCCCCGCGCTGCCGGACACAGYGGTAAATTCCCGGGCTCAGAGGGGTTGGATGTGCGGATGGTTTGTTGGATTTGGGAACTGTTCRTGGTGTTTGCTGATAATTTTAGCCAGGGCAGATTTTGCTAAGCTGGGGAGTTCAGCTGAGCCCTGGTAAAGCCACGGCGGGGATTACTGGGGGTAATTCAGCACTTGGTTTGTCTAGCGCTTGTTTTCTCTTTCCCCTTGGATTCAATCCCCTCATTCCCATGTTTCTAGAACTGCTGTTTCTCTTGTGGGGTGGGGTTGTGCCTCAGTGCTGGCTCAGCAGCTGCAGCTGGAGCCCTGAAGGGGAGATGAGTTGTGCTGTGGGATGTTATGGGACTGGGGAGTGCAGCATTCCCCCGTCCCATCCTCTTCTCTCCAYTGCATCCCAGATGAGCTTTGCTCCGTCAGACCATCCAGGCAGCACGTTTCACTGCAGGGAGTTGCCTGTCCYGAGGCTCACACATCCTGGATGCTGCAAGCCAGGACAGACCTGCACCCTCGGCTGGAGYACTGTGTCTTTTGTTTTTTCCCCTCCTGGGTCACCTCTTCCCTGGAAACCTTTTTCTGAGATAGAGAAAATTCCTCAGCTAACACTTTAAGCTGTTTTAATGCCAGCAGCTGTTTTATGGAGCATGTTTTTTATACCCTCTGCTTTGATGAGCTGCCAGAGGAAGAGCTTGGTGTGAAGGGATGGAAATCCTGTATCCTGAAATTGCTGATACTTTTTCCCCCTTGGGAAAAAGGATTGTATTGGCCATGAGCAATACAGCAGTGGCACAAGCCGGTCCCARGCTGTCTGGGGAAGACTGATCCAAGCAATAGACCTGGAACAAATTCCAGCAACATCATTCCTTGGTGGGGAGCCTGCCAGCTCCAGCCACACACCCTGAGGATGATGTTGGTCCTGCCTGGGAGTGCTTCTACCCCTCGTATCCCTGGAGCCAGCTCTGCTGTGGGGATGGGGGTTGTGGTGCCCTCCAGCTCCACCCTCTGCCCTACCACAGGGATGSGGGTTGTGGTGCCCTCCGGATCCTCCTGCTGCTCTCCCATGGGGATTGAGGTTGCAGTGCCCTCCAGCTCCTCCCTCTGCCCTCCCACAGAGATGGGGGTTGTGATCTCTTCTGCATCCTCCCTCTGCTGTCCTATGGGGATAGGGTTGTGATGCCCTCCGGATCCTGCCCTCCTCATCTTCCCTCTGCTCTCCCATGGGGATGGAGGTTGTGGTGCCCTCTGGATCCTCCCTCTGCACCGARTGACCTCAAACAATTGCAAAACCAAACTGGCAATCTCCATTTATCATTCCTCTAATACAAACTGAAATAGTTTGCATGAAAATCCAGCTGGAGTCCCAGGTTGTAATGTGTCCAGGATGGAGGAGCTGGCTGGAAACCTTTCAGCAGCAGCACCCACAGGAATGCCTGGGATGCTTGGTTGGGTGTGGTGATGGATCTGATCTGTGCCAGTCAGTTCCTGGAAGGGATGMAGGGGTGCCACATCATCCCACCTGCCCTCCCTTTGAGCGAGCCATGGATTTTATGCCCCCATGTCCCTTCCTGAGTAGAATACCATACTGCTTTTGGCCCATCTGCTAGGATTCTGCAGAATTGTGATTAATTTTTCCTGCCCAAAAAGCAGTACTGGTGCTTCRGCCTCCCCAGCTCCAGCCTGTGCAGATTCCTCCTTTCTGGAATGGATCATTTCTACTAAATAGTTTCATTCTTCTCCCCTCAAAGGCTGTTTCCACATCAAAGCTTTCAGGGAGCATTTGGGATGACTGTGGCACGGAAAACCCCTCCTCRAGGCCACTCTGGGCTGCCTGTTTCCATCATCTTGATTTCTCCAGGACTCCTCTCGAGGTCTCCTGGGTCTTGGGGATGCTTTGTTAATCCCACTCCTTGCCATGACGTCTCATCCCTGTTAAATGGCAAAATTAGATCCTGCAGCAATGGGATCTGAGGAAAGGGGCCATGCTGGGGTTCTTTGTCAGGGTCTCCTACATGGCAGCAGGGAGGGAGGGGGCTGCAGGCTGCATTTGCTGCTGCTTTCCCCAATTCCCTTTCATCCCTATCKTTCTCTGGCAGGAGCAGCAATAAGGCCCTTTGCTGGCTGCACACCTGGGGTGAGCACAGCAGCTGAGCCATTTTGGGTTATTTTTCTTCTTTTTCTGGCCCAACACAGTTAAATTTGATRCTCTGGTAGAAGGTGCTGGAGCCTTGAGTTGCCTCTGGCTGAAAGAGGAGGCTGTTTTGGGGGTTCTCTTCCAATGGAAACATCTTGTCCTGCAGAGGAGGCTGAAAGCCAATGTAATGTCAACTTCTTTTTGTTGAAATGTTCTCTCTTGCTGAAGTTTTTTTCCTGTGCTCTTAGTGTCAGTTTTGGAAGGATGTGCTGTGTTTTTAACCTGCGGGATGTTCTGCTCCTGGGGAAGAGCCTAGAAGCACCAGGGATCTGTTGGGACCACCCCAACTTTCTTGCTGGTGCATTTTTGGGCAGAAATCTGCCCGGATCAGTTGAGGCAGGGGTGCAGGGGCTCTGCCTGCACATAGGATGTGGGTTGGACAGTGTGATTCTTGAAGGAGCCTTTGGGAGCTGGGAATGGGTTAAAGRGGATGTTTTAGGGTGCTTTTTTTATCTTCAGTTGTTGTGTCAAATCTGCTTTAACCTTCTGGTGGCAGTTGTTCAGACAGAGGAAGCGGGTTAATTTTTGGCATCTGTAGCCTTATATTTGGTGATGTTAATTTTTATGGACTGAAAGGATCTTGGATCCCGCAGCTTGGGAAGGTGCCACGCCCTAAGGATCACCTCCTGGTTTACCACTTCTTTCCTTTGCTCCCAGCAAATCCAGTTTGCAGATGACATGCAGGAGTTCACCAAATTCCCGACCAAGACGGGCCGTCGGTCCCTGTCCCGCTCCATCTCCCAGTCTTCCACCGACAGCTACAGCTCTGGTACGTGCCATGTCCTTCTCCTTTGTGCCATGTCCTTGTCCTTTTGTGTTCCTGTCTCAAATCCAGCATCAGTGCTGCACACACCCTGTGGCAGAATTTGTGCTGCTGATTGTACTTGGATGCTGARGGGATGATTGCAGGCATTCCCGAAACTAAGGGATTGATTGCCAGTTGATAATCCTGKTACCTCTGGGTTGTTTCAGAGCAAAAGAGTGCAAATTTCCTTCAGGGCGTTGGCTTTCCTTAGGAGATCAGTAGTTTGAGCCATGAGTGAAAGCTGGGAARGAAAACAGAGCAGAAAGCTGAAGGGTTTGAAGGAGGTTCCTGGGTTCATGAGGCCTGGTATAACACTMATTCCTCTTTCGGTTTAGCTGCCTCGTACACGGACAGCTCTGATGAYGAGGTGTCCCCTCGAGAGAAACAACAAACCAACTCCAAAGGCAGCAGCAATTTCTGTGTGAAGAACATCAAACAGGCAGAGTTCGGCCGCCGGGAGATCGAGATCGCTGAGCAAGGTACCAAGTGGACTGTGGGGCTTCTGGGGCTTGGGACAGCTTCTGGAGACCAGGAGCTGAGGAGTGGCAATTCCCACTCCTGCTACAGCCTTGGGTATCCTGTTTYCCCCTGAAATCAGTTAGGGAAGAGTGAGGTGTGCCAGCAAACGTTGGTRCTGTGTCCCATCTGTTTTCTAGCAGAGCAGAGCTCTTGCAGGATTTAATGTTTTGTTGGCTTTGGATGGACAAGGATTTTGCAACACATTCAGAGCCACGAAAGCTGAAAATCCCACCCCCKTCCCCTGGGGCTTGTGGGAAGCTGAGTTGCCATTTCCAGTGGAGTGATTGGGTAACTCTCCTTTCCTTTTAGAAGGGGAAGATAAACCAGGCACATTTAGAGCAGCTCTTTGGAGACGTGGCTCTGTTTTCAAGTTTAGGTGMTTCTGCTACTGCCACAGGGCTGGTAACTGTCCTCAGATGCCTTCCCTGGGTAGTGCCAGTCCCAGACCCCTCCTTACTTCTCTCCTTGTCCCTTGGTCGAGTGACAAATGACACTGGTGTTCTGGTCCCGTTTTGCACATATCTGCAAGGCCAGGGATGAGGAGTTTTTTTCCCTGCCTGTGTAACAGCAACAGTACAAAGTTTGGGGCTGGAGGTATCCTGGGAGACCCTGAAAGGAGAGGCTCTGTGGCAGAGGGGACCCTCTGGACCGAGCCACCATTAAAACCTCTCTTCCTTTTGCAGACATGTCTGCTCTGATTTCACTCAGGAAACGAGCCCAGGGGGAGAAGCCTTTGGCTGGAGCTAAAATTGTGGGCTGTACCCACATCACAGCACAGACTGCAGTGAGTGGCTTTTCTTTGGGGGTCTGGGTTGGGATGTCAGCTTTTCCTTGGGGAAGAAAGTTCTTTATCCCTTTGGAATGGGAGAAGGCACCTTCAGTGATCTGGAAGYATTTTGGAAAGGTCATGCTGGTGGCATTTCCCTAGGACAGCGTTTGGTTCCTATGGCTTCATGGCGGGGGCATCCCTGCTATCCCTGCTTCCTGGAGCATCCCTGCTCCCTGGGGCATCCCTGATTGCTGCTCCCTGGGGCATCCCTGCTCCTTGGGGCATCCCTGATCCCTTCTCCCAGGGCTTTCCCTGATCCTTTGCTCCCCGGGCCATCCCTGATCCCTGCTCCCCGGGCTATCCCTGATCCCTGCTCCTAGGGCCATCCCTGATCTCTGCTCCCAGGATTATCCCTGATCCTTGCTCCCTGGACCATCCCTGATCCCTGCTCCCTGGGGCATCCTCCTGTCCTGCAGGTGCTGATCGAGACGCTGTGTGCCCTGGGAGCTCAGTGCCGTTGGTCTGCCTGCAACATCTACTCCACCCAGAATGAAGTGGCTGCGGCCTTGGCAGAGGCTGGTGAGTGTGGCCGGGCCAGAGCCCTCACAGCCCCTCCTGTCTCCGTGGCCTGATCCTTCTAGGGAACGTTATATTCCTCTTCATTTGATTTGTATATATTTCATTTTATATCTATTTATGTTTYATTCTGTATTTATACTTTATATCTAGAAATATTTTAGAATAGGTATGTGTAAAAGTATATATATATGTATATAAAATATATAATATAAATGCATGAATATATTTATAAAATGCATATTGATGTATTTTACATAAAATATAAATTAGCTATAAAGTATTAATAAATAAATATAAAATTTTAAAAGCAAAATGTATTCTAATTTTATAATTAGTAATATTTAAATTCTATTTAATTTATTTTTATACTATTTATTAACTAGTAACTAGTATTATTTATTATTTATATATATTACTATACAATTTATTAATTCTAACTAGTTTTATTTTATTATTATTATTATTCACTTTGTTTGTTCTTTTTTAATATATATATGTATATAAGATTTTTYTATTTCTGTCTTAGGGAATTTATATTTTTGGGGGATATCTCCTTGGGAGGGATGGGCAGGTCTGATCCTGGTGTGGGCTGTGATGTGATCTCTGCATGGCCCCTTGGCTCTTGTGTCCATGTGTTTCTGGAGCTGGCCAAGCAGCAGAGAGCTCTGCCAAGGCCAGTGAACTCCAGGGTTCTGTTCTTTCAGGTGTTGCTGTGTTTGCCTGGAAAGGGGAGTCGGAGGATGATTTCTGGTGGTGCATTGACCGCTGTGTTAACGTCGATGGCTGGCAGGCCAACATGGTGAGGAGCCTTCTCCAGCCTTTCCTCTTCCTCTGCTGAGTGCTCGTGGGGGTCCCCACCCTTCCACCCTGGGGCTGTTCTGGGAGCYTGCTGGCCTTGCAAGGGCCTCTGGTCCCTGTTAAAGGGGGGCTCCTGGAGAGTGGCAGCTGGAGATGGGTTGGGAAAGGCCATGGGAATGGCAGGAGCTGCAGAGATGATGTCCTGAGTTGACGCATCCCAATGGCAAAGGACCAGCTCCTGGTGGAGCTGCCATGAGCCAAGAAATGGGACCTCTTTGCCCCTACAGGAGCTGCCCCAGCYGCTCCTCTCTCAGCACAGATCCCATCCACCTTCTCTCCCAAAGCTGGGATCATAGTGGGGACCTTTCCCCTGCCAAAGCTGGTGTCCCCCCTTGGTGCATGGTCTGTGGTCACCAGTGATGTGTCTGTGGGCTGTGCCACCTCCCACAACCTCTCCTCTCCCGTTAGCTTTCAGGGCATGAATGTTGTGGCATCCTGAGCTCAGCCTAGTTAGTGCTGCCTGTGGTCACTTTTCCAGGCTGCAGAGCAATAGCAGAGGCAGAAAATCCTGTTAGATCCAGCAGCTCCACACAGGGGTAAGGAATCTTGGTGTTTTGGAGGAGCCCAGGAGTCCTGGTCCCCAGGTCTCCCCCTGAACAGCCCTCCAGCAGTGCCTGAAGATGCTTCTCCAAATCCTTTTCCCCTTCCTGTCCGCAGCCAGTGCATTTCCCAGTGAGAGGCCTGACTGTCCCTGTTCTTCCTTGCCTGTTTTCTAGATCCTGGATGACGGTGGCGATCTGACCCATTGGGTTTATAAGAAATACCCCAGCGTGTTCAAGAAGATCCGGGGGATTGTGGAGGAGAGCGTGACCGGTGTGCACAGGTGGGAGCTTTGGGAAAGCGGATCCAGAGATCTCAGGGAGTTGCTGCTGCCTGCTCTGACCTGCCWCTGTCCTCTCCCAGGCTGTACCAGCTCTCCAAGGCTGGGAAGCTCTGTGTCCCAGCCATGAACGTGAATGACTCAGTCACCAAGCAGAAGTTTGATAACCTATATTGCTGCCGGGAATCCATCCTGGATGGGTGAGTCCAGCCCTTTTCTTGACTGGTGCTTCCACGCGAGTGGGTTTGGCTCTGGCTGCTCCGAAGCAGAGATCAGGTTCTGCTGCTTTGACCTGGCTTTGGGCTTGACTGATCCCAACACAGGTCTCTCTCTGTCCCCTAGCCTGAAGAGGACCACGGATGTGATGTTTGGAGGGAAGCAAGTGGTGGTTTGTGGTTATGGGGAGGTGAGTTCCATGAGCTGTGCTGGCCTCCCCCGAGCTCAGCACTCTGCACTTCCCTGTGCAAAGGCCACTCGCCCTTGCTATAAGGAGTAGATCCAGCCTGGTGAGCGGTAACCAGGAAAATCTTGCTGGAATCTACTRGGAGCATGGAGATCAAGGATTAGATTTCCCAGTTTACTGCTGWTTAACTGGTCTGAACAGCCAACAGTTGCTGGGAACACTGGCCTGAATTACAACTACCCATGGGTACTGCCATCTGCTGTCCCTGGCCCGGGTTCAGCTCCAGCCTGGCTGGCACTGAGCAGGGCAGGCGGCTTCTCGCTGGGAATAATGCTCTGGCAGAGGCGAATTGTATAATGAGCTTGTAACTGATTCTACCCTGGAGGAGCTGGGAGCTGCCACCTTCCCTCCATCTGTGCCCGTCCCTCTGGGTGTTTATYTTCCTGTGCTGTGCAGGTCCTGGCAGGAGCTGCAAAGGCTCTTCCCAGCAGGATCTAGCTCCCTAATTTATTTAGGCACCAGTGGACCCAGCTTTGCTCAACCAGGAGACTGTGCTGGCTCTCGCCCAGGGCTCTGCGCTGGTGCCTGCTTCTCCAGCCAGGAGCTGTGCTGGGCGTTGTTGTCTCCAGGGCCCGTCCTGAACTTTATTGGACTTCTTCAAAACAGGAGGGTCACAGAATCATAGAATCCCAGACTTCCAACCCATATTTGGGTTGGAAGGGAACTTGAAGTTCATCCAGTTCCAGCCCTTGCCATAGCTCCCAAGCCCCGTCCAAYCTGGACATGGACACTTCCAGGGATGGGGGAGCCACAGCTTTTCTGAGAATTCTATTCCCGTGCCTCCCCACCTTCACAGGGAAGAATTCCTTCCCAATATCCCATCTAACAGTGCCCTCTGGGAATGGCAGTGGGAAGCCATTCCCCCTTGTCCTGTCATTCCATGCCTTGTCCAGAGTTCCTCTCCAGCTCTCCTGGAGCCCCTTTAGGCACTGGAAGGGGCTCTAAGGTCTCCCTGGAGCCTGCYGTCCTCCAGGCTGAGCACCCTCAACTCTCCCAGCCTGTTCACCTTGAATGGTTTCCCCTTTGGATGTGGGTTGGAGTCCCAGTTTGCTCTGCCTGGGTATGTTCAGTAGACCYGAGGTCCAAGCTGGGTAACAAATGAGGTTCTCTCTGGAGACGTTTTTAGTTCAGCACCTTGTTGGTCAGAAAACGGGGYTGAGCTCAGCCAGGTGTTGGTGTGGGTTGGTGGGGAGAGCTGGACTTTGCTTTAATTTTCCACTGAGGTGAGGGAGCTAGTCCGAGATGCTGTTGCAGGCACCCTGTGCTCCCTGTGCTGATGTGGGCAGCATGGGATGGAGGATCTGCCCCTGAGGAGTGCAGGACAGCTCTGAAATCCTTTACCTTAAAGGGAGTAGTGTTTGCTTCTCCAAGCTGCCTTTAATTTTTGCTTGGAGAAAGGCTCCTGCAGTGAATGGGCTGTGCAAGCTGTGAGAGCGTTGGRTCGGGAAAGCTCCTGGCCTTGGACACTTCCAGGAATGGGACAGCCACAGCTGCTCTGGRCAATCTGTGCCAGGACCTCACTACCCTTACARGGGAGAAYTCCTTCCCAATATCCCATCCAACCCTGCCCTCTGGCAGTGGTGTGCTGGTGGCCTTGGGCGAGGAGCTGGCCTTGTGGCAGTTGTGCCACTCACCAGGTACATCCTGAGCTGCTYCTGCCATTGGCAAGTAGCTGGGGTGAGGATCTTGCAGCCTGGCATGGGCTTGGGCTGTTTAGGGAATGGAYTGTAGCACAAGTATGTCTGTGTCCCGCCTCACTGAGATCCTTTTGCCTCGGCAGGTTGGGAAGGGATGCTGTGCTGCCCTGAAAGCCCTGGGAGCCATCGTGTACGTCACAGAGATCGACCCCATCTGTGCCCTCCAAGCCTGGTAAGGTGTTCCCATCTACATGGGTTACATGGGTTATCTCTGCTGCCTGTCCTCTTCCAAGCCCTGCCACAGGCTGGAGTGGAGCCAGGGGGATCTGTGGCTCATTTTGGAGAACATGCACCTTGTTGGGGTGTGATGGGGAAGGGCTGGGGCAGAACAGGGATGGGGTACTGGGCAGARCGTGTTTCATTGGCTGGTTTGGGGAGGCTGCTCAAGCCTCTGCTCCGCACATTCCTGGCTCCTCTGACATTTCCAAGAGTGGGTTGRACACCTCTGTTGCACAGTCCTCTCTTGTGCCACTGGTGTTCATGGAGGGGTAGAGTAGAGCCTGGGCTGCTGCCCGAGCAGTTGTGAGCTGCTGAGATCCCTCATGGCCTGGGTTGGAGAAGGAACAAGCTTCTCCTCCTCATGGTGGTCCCTCTCCCCCTTATTTTGCCAGCATGGATGGATTTCGGGTGGTGAAGCTGAGCGAAGTAATCCGTCAGGTGGATGTCGTCATCACCTGCACAGGTAGGGACAGAGGAGGTCGGAGCAGGCTGAGGAGCATCATTCCCAAGTGGGGTCTCGAGGGAGCTGGGAATGCAGGGCTCTTCACTGCTGTGGGCTCCTAATTTTCTACAATAGCTGGACTCTGCCAGGAGTTTTTCCCCYGATTTGCTGTTTGACCACAGTTCTGGAGCAGAGGGACATCTCAGCCATGTGTTTTCTGCATATTTTGGGATCTCCTAGAGCCTGGTTAATTCATGGGAGCAAAGATGAAAGATTTGGGCCCTGAAACAGTCTCCCCAGGGAATGGTCACAGTCCCAATCGTGCCGTAGCTCAAGGAGTGATTGGACAATGCTCTCAGGCACAGGGTGGAATTGTTGGGAATGTCCTGTGCAGGACCAGGAGTTGGACTTGGTGACCCTTGTGGATCCCTTCCAGCTCAGGATATTCCACAACACTTGTGTCAGGTGTTCTCTGCTCTCACTGCCAGAAGGGCTCATGTCCCAGTGAAAATTCATCTGATGTTGCCTCAAGCTGAGCTCCTCTGACTCGAGTTCACGGAAGGAGAAAGCAGACGGTTTATGCTCCCACTGCTCTGCCATCAACTGTGCCCTCTGTGCCTGCAGGGAACAAGAACGTGGTGACCAGGGAGCACCTGGATCGGATGAAGAACAGCTGCATCGTGTGCAACATGGGCCACTCCAACACCGAGATCGACGTGGTGAGTGCCGGCCCTGCGGCCGTGCCCACCCACCAGCCCCTGCTGTGACTCCAGCCTSTTCCTCCTCCTCTTCCAGACCAGCCTGCGGACGCCGGAGCTGACCTGGGAGCGGGTGCGCTCCCAAGTGGACCATGTCATCTGGCCGGATGGGAAGCGGGTGGTGCTGCTGGCCGAGGTGTGTTGAGAGCTAGGCCATGATGCTTTGGACTTCCGTTGGGAAATCACAGATTTAGCCAGGTGGAAAAGTGATGGAAGGAGCTTCTAAGCTCCAAAAAGGGTTTTTGATTTATTTTATTTATTTTTTATTTCCTTTTCTTGAGAGGGGGGTGTGTCATGTCCCACATGTGACCACAGAGGTGCCATCTGGCTCTGTTCTTGGAGCTGGGATTCATCCCACTCAGCCAAACCCCMTCTGTGCAGGGTTTCCCAGGTGTTGGGTGGCTCCCCTTCCCCTGGGAGCTGTTCTGGCAGGAGGAGAGGCTGGCTTTTCTAGGGACCACAASATTCCCCTGCCTCAAAGTGAAGGGTTAAGATGGAAACTGGAGCAGAGTTGGAATGCTCTGGTCACCATGCTCTGGTTCCCTGTTTCCTAGGGAGGGGGTGGAGGCGAATCCCATCTGGAAACTCAATTTGGTTTGCATTTGGGAGCATGGCCAGCTCTGTGCTCACTCCTGCTTTCTCCCAGGGCCGTCTGCTCAACCTGAGCTGCTCCACGGTTCCCACCTTCGTTCTCTCCATCACAGCTACCACGCAGGTCTGTACACGGGTGGAGGATGCTCTGGGTGGGGCCCTGCACAAGCCTCGGGGTGGGGATGGTTKGGAAGGAGCTGGGAACCTGCTGGGATTGGTCCTTGGGATGGCACCGGTGCCAGAAATACCATTTTGTCTGGGCTGGAGTTATTGCTGGCATGGACTCGGTGTTTTGGGTACAGTGGTTTCATGGCACAGATCCTGCTGGGCTGGAAGACAGGTTTAAGCTCCCCCCAGACAGGTTTAAGCTCCCYCCAGACAGGTTTGAGCCCCCCTAGCATGGGTTTAACCTTCCCCAGCACAGATTTAAGCCCCTCTAGTAGAGATTTAAACTCCCCCAACATGGGTTTAAGCCCACCTAGCACAGGTTTGAGCTTACCTTAAAGCAAGGCTTTGTTTGGGCTGGGAACATGGAGGGGACTGGTGGCACTGGGAGCATGGAGAGGGATTGATGGGTCTGGGAACACAGAAGGGACTGGTGGGTCTGGCACTCGTGGGGAGTAGTTTCCTGTCAATCCAAACAGGGGACAGGGAACAGGCCTTTGTTTTGGACTTGGCTCTCAGCAGTGGGAGCCAGCACYCAGGGATTGCAGTTTTCATTTCTCCTGAAGGAATGACCTTGGTTTTTGGACGCTGCCAGTTTCTGAGGAGCAATCCCTCCTTTCCCGTGTTCCTGTGTGGTTTAAGAGGAGCACAGCTGCTAACCCTAAACCATCCTCATGTTTTTCCCTGGGGTGTTGAGCCCCAGGAGCTGCAAACAAGCTGGGTGACATCTCATCCCTCCCTCCAGTGGGATTATGAACACCCAGAGAGGGACATGTCCATGGTGGGAGCCTTTCCCTCAAGGCGTGTTGGAAATGGTTGTGCTGTCCCTCCAAATCCTTCTCTGCCTCTGTGAGCTTTGTRCTGCCCAGGTCGGTGGCCATTCCTGACTGTTCTTGGTTATCCCTGTGCTCTCCACAGGCTCTGGCTCTAATTGAGCTCTACAACGCTCCCGAGGGCCGGTACAAGCAGGACGTTTACCTGCTGCCGAAGAAGATGGGTGAGTGAAGGAACTGACTTTTCCCGTGAGGATCTGTGTGCCAGCAGTGTCAGCAGAACTTAAACCTGGGCTGGGAAACACTTCCCWAGGGACAGTGAGTTCAGGGAAGCCACTAGAGGCAGTGACCTTAAAATACGTGGGGGTTATTTGATTTATTTTCTGTAGTGCTCTGCAGTGTGGGAGGCATCCTGTATCTTGCAGCCTCCCTTCTCGGGGATTTTTCCATGCCCTCCTTTTGCCTTTGGGGTCACATCCAGCCCAGGCTTGGGCTCAGTTCTGCCCAAGGCTTTGGGTGATGGTGAATCTAGGGTTCAGACCCAGCCAGACCTTCCAATCATCACCATCTCAGTGGGTGCTGAGGAATGGGGACTCCCTGATCGCCTTTTTCCTGTTCCTGTTCCCAGATGAGTACGTGGCCAGTCTGCACCTGCCGTCGTTCGACGCCCACCTGACGGAGCTGACGGACGACCAGGCCAAATACCTGGGACTCAACAAAAACGGGCCTTTCAAACCCAACTACTACAGGTGAGAGCTGCAGGGGCAGGAGCTCCCAATTCCCCACCCAAATTGCTATCCATTTGGAGTTCTGCCTCCAGCTCCRGGGTGTCCACCAGCAGAAGGATGTGGAGCTGCTGGAGCGTGTCCAAAGGAGGCCAAGGAGAGGTTTTGAGGGGTGGAGGCCCTCTGGGAGAGATGGGAGTGCTCAGTCTGGAGAAGAGAAGGCTCCCAGGAGAGCTCAGAGCCCCTTCCAGGGCTTAAAGGGGCTCCTGGAGAGCTGGAGAGGGACTGGGGACAAGGGATGAAGGGACAGGACACAGGGAATGGCTTCCCACTGCCAGARGGGCATGGTTTGATGGGATATTGGGAAGGAATTGTTCCCTGTGAGGGTGGGGARGCCCTGGCACAGGGTGCCCAGAGCAGCTGTGGCTGCCCCTGGATCCCTGGCAGTGTCCAAGGTCAGGCTGGRYRGGGCTTGGAGCACCCTGGGACAGTTCAAGGTGTCCCTGCCCTGGAATGAGATGGGGTTCAAGGTCYCTTCCAMCCCAATGGAATCCCCTGCCTGGGGGATCCCCTTGCCCTGACACAGCAGCAGCTCCCGTGTCCCTCACTGTCCCTTCCTTCTCTCCTAGATACTGACGGGACCATACCCATGAAGGACCAGACCACACAAGGCAACATTCGAGAGATTATTTTTAAAAACAATTTTTATTTTGGTTTACCTTTTTTTTTTTTTTTTTTTTTTTTTTTTTTTTTTTTTTTTTTTTTTTTTTTTTTTTTTTTTTTTTTTTTTTTTTTTTCTACCACCAGAACCTGTTTTTACATTTTATCTGTGATTTTAAGGTCAGGTTTTCTTTTCTCCCCCTTTTCCATGATCAAATCCTTGTCTGATCTTGCCAGACAACCTGGAATTTGCTTCTTGCTCTCATGTGGCTGAAGCTGCTGATTCCCAGCTCTGGCTCCAGGAGGGGTTTTCCCTTTCCTGCTGTGCCCAGGGCACTTCATTCCTTCAGCAATGGTTTATTTTTGGCTTTTATTTTGTATTCTTTCCCACCTTTCCAGCCCACGTTGGTCTCAGCCGGGCTCCCTGCGGATCCGGAGATGCTCTTCTACCTTATCTTCTATTTCTTTGTGTGGATTATCTGCAACTTCTRAATTGCCTTAAAGAGCCCAGTTTTAGCTGCTAGATCCCTGCTCCGGGCGCTTCCTGGGAGCAGAGTGGGGCCTGCAGGACACGTGGCCAAGGGGGTGACAGTGCCCAAACCCAGCCCAGGTCCCTGTGCTGAGGTGGCCCAGGCTTGGTGGCCACTGGCCTGGGTTTGCTGGCCACCTGGGTCCAGGGGAGTTCAGTGTTTCAGGGTGCTAATCTGAATCCGGATGGGGGTCGCTTCCCAGCATTATCCTCATCTCTCCTAGGTTTTTTTTTTTTTATTTTTTTTTTCTTTTAGCCAAACTGCACCTTAATTGAGTTCTAAACTTTTTTTTTTTTCCGTTCGTTTGTTTTTTTCTTCCTGTTTTCCTTTTTGATCCTTACCGAGATGTTTTAGAGGGCGGGGATGTTTTTAAGAGGAAGCACYGGGGGCATTCCCATCTCCCACTGGGAAGCGCCGGGTGGTGTCGAGGGTGTCTGGGGTGGGTTTTGGGGGTGTTCCACTGTTTTTTTTTTTTTTGAGCTGGATGCAGAGATGAGCCTTCCCCCTACCCCAGCCTGGCCCCTCTGCTCCCTGTCGCTGTTTTCCTCACCCTCTCCTGGTGTGTCCCAGCTGCTCCCATCACCTCCTCCATCCCCTCCCTGTTGCCATTTCTCTTTCCCAGCTTGTCCTGGGGTGTGGGAATCTCCTTCCAACCCACTGAAGTTCCTTTTGGCTTTTTTTATCCTCCCCACATCTCCTCTTCCTTCCTTTTCCCAAGGGAGGGAAGGAGCTGCTGGTACCTCCCAGATCATGGAGCTGCTCCTGCCCCGCTTTGGAGGGGTCCACCCCAATTCTGGGGAATTTGCAGGTCTGGGGGTGCAAAGCTCCTTGGGGGGCCAGGAGATGGAGAGGTGCTGGTGGCTGAGATCATCCCCCTGTCATGCCCTCCTCCATGTCCTCTGACTGTTCCTCTTTCCCACCCTGCCTGGTCTCCTCCTGGACGGTCGCTCCGCAGATTTTGGGGATCACCTGCCTCGCTCCCCCACAGATCCTGGCGATCACCTGGGTCCCCTCCACCATCCCCCAAACCTCACTGGGGCCGGCTTAGTGAGCTGGGATGGGCGTTTGTGGGAAGTGATTGGGAGCATCCCCCCTTCCCTGTGAGCCCCCCACCCGGGGGTCCCRGCACCCCCTTCCCACCCATTCCGGGTGGGATCTCGGCGCAAGGGCTCCGTGTCTGGACAAGCCATGTCGGGGGAGCCTGGGGGTGATGGCGGCGGCGGCAGCATCGGGCCGGGAGGGAGAGGTTTATTTTGTATATGAATGATTTTTAATGAATGCAATATTAATCCTTGCAGATGAGCAATAAATCATTAAAGTCTAATTAAACTATTAGCAAAAATGAAGCGCTTTTGGTTGTGGGCGGTTTATTTGGTTGCTTGGGGGACCTTGAGTTGTGTCCGAGCCCAAGGGCAGGGTTGGAATTTCCCTTTGGCCACCTTGGGGTGGGGATTGGATCCCACCAGAATTTCCTGAGTATTGCCAGAACTCGGGATTTTGGGGCCTAACCCTCTTTTGAGCCCAACGGGGCCCCTTAATTTGGGGTTTAAACCCTGCTGGGTTTCTCTGTTGGGGTCTAACTCCCCTCTGATCCCCACCAGGCACACCCCTTGGGGGTCTGAGCCCCACCAGCCACTTCACGGGAGGGAGGATTCCTTTGTTCCGGACCCTTCAATTTGGGATCTGCCTGTTCCTGCCACTCCCAACATGGCGGCGTCCAGCGCTCGGGCCCCGCCCCGRTGCGAGTGAGGGCGGAAGTGCCATACCCAGCATGGCCGCGCCCAGGGCCGCGCCGCACCCAAGATGGCGGCGCGGGGGCGGAGCCCGCCGCCCGGCCGTGTGTCGCGCCGTCCGTGGCCGCCGGGGGCGGGCAGCGCCGGGCCGTGACGCGGCCGCCGCGGCGGAGCGGCGGGAGTGGCGGGCGGAGCTGCATCGCACCCACCGGCGACACCGGAGCTCCCCGAGGTGCCACTCCCAACATGGCGGCGGCGCTGCCCCGGCTCTCCCTGCCGCTCCCGCGAGAGGAGGGGGTGAGTCCTCGCGAGAGCTCGGAGCGGCGGAGCGGCCGACATGGAGCCGAGCGGCGGCCCCGGGCCGGGCCCCGTCCCGGTCCCGGGGAACAACAAGGGCCGCGGTGGGGCGGCCGCGCCCGGAAGGGGCCGCGACTTGGCTCGGCCGCCGCGCAAGGACTCCGAGGTCAGCGCCGCCGCCGCCGGGAGCGGGGCGGCCTTCCCGGGCGGGGCGGGCCGCGCCGGGCCTCGTCCGGGGCCTGCCCAGGGGTGCCGATGCCCAGGGGCGGTGCTGGTGTCCGGCCGGTGCCCGGTGGTGCCGGTGCCCGGGGGTCCCGGTGTCCAGGGGTACCAGTGCCCGTAGTGTCGGTGCCCTGCGGTGCCCGGCGGTGTCCGGCTCTTTCAGCCCTGCTTGGGCACCGCTTTACCCGGGACCAGCCCGAGCCAGCCGGTCCCTTGGCCCCGATGCTCCAGTACTGGTCCCAAGGCCGGTCCTGGTCCGGCCCCTCCCGCGGTACAGGTTCCCTGGCTCAGTGGCCCCGGCCCTCTCTGCCCGGCCCACTCGGAACCGGGTCTCGGTCGGTGCCGGTTTCCCGTTCATCCATCCCTTCCCCAGGTCCAGGTCGGTGTGACCGGGCTGGGGTGCGAGGGTGGCTCGGCCGCCCGGTCTCAAACGGGGGTGACATGGGCGGTCCGGGGGTCTCACAGCCCGTCCGGGGCTTTTCCCGGTGTTACCGGTCGGTACCAGCCCAGGGTGGGGTGTCAGGTCCCGCTCGGACCGGGGATGGATCCAGCAAGAGGTGACCGGGCCCCCCAAGGACACCCCGCGGTCCTGGGGTCACCCTGAGTCTTGGGGTCAGGAAGGTTGTGTAGTGCTGAGTTGTTCTGGAATTTTTCAAAAAGTGTTTAATTCCTGGGATAGCCCCAGAACCATTCGCTCTCACGGGTTCCTCAGAAAGAGCTTGGAATGACAGGGGGGGGATGTGAGGGGGAATCTAGGAGAGCCTGAGGTACTGGGGGTGCTCCCAGCAGAGCAGAGCCAGCACAAGGCAGGGGTTGGAACTGCCCCTCCTGGAATTCAGGATGGTTCTGATGTGGATCTGCCCCTCTGTTGGCAGTGAGAGCCCCAAAGTTTGGGATGGTTCTGCTGTGGATCTGCACCTCCTTCAGGGGTGGGTACCCCAAAATTCGGGTTTGATTCTGGGTTTGCCCCTGTTTCAGGAGTGTGTGCCCCAAAATTTGGGATGGTTCTGCTGTGTCTCTGCTCCTCGCTCAGGGGTGGGTGTTCTGAGAGGGTTCTGAGAGGGTGTAGGTCTGTCCTGTGCTCAGGAGTGGGTATCCCAAATTCTGCTCAAGGTCTACCCCTTACTCAGGACTGGGAGTCCCATAATTGAGGAGAATTCTGCTCAAGGTCTGCTCCTCACTCAGGAGTGGGAGTCCTGTAATTCAGGAGAATTCTGCTAAGGGTCTGCCCCTCGTTCAGAGTGGGTGTTCTGAAATTTGGGATGATTCTGGTATGGACCTGCTCCTCTCAGGAGTGGAAGCTCCAAAATTTGGAGAGTTCTGGTGTGGATCTGCCCCTCACTCMGGAGTGGGAGTCCCACAAATCAGGAAAATTCTGCCTCTCATTCAGGAGTTGGTGGCCCGAAATTTGGGATGGGTCTGGTATGGGTCTGCCCCTCTCCCAGCATTGGGTGCCCCCAGAATTCAGGAGACTTTCATATGTCTGCCCCTCACTCAGGAGTGGATGCCCAAAAATTCATGAGGATTCTGTTTGGGGTCCTCCCCATGCTGAGGAGTGGGAGCCTCCTAATTCAGGAGATTTCTGGTGTGGATTTGCCCTGTGCTCAGGATCCCGAAATTTTGAGGGTCTTGCTGTGCATCTGCCCCACTGTGAGTCCGTGTTCGTCACTTCCGTAAAGGAAGCTGATATKTTGTGCTCTAAAGCTTCTCCTGGATATTTTTCCAGCCTCTCCAAAGCTGTTTGGAGTTGTTTCATCCTCACTAACCCCAGCTGCTGGGATGGCACAGGGGAATGGCCCGAATGTTGCCAGTTTTGTGTGAAATGGGTGAGCTCTGAGAGCTYTCTGATCTCCCAGAACCCTCTCCCTGGCTCCGGCCATGTTTGTTGTGCTCTGGGGGTGTTTTCGGGGTGCTGCAGTGGCTCCATGCGGCACAGCTGATGGAGACGCAGGAGGAGGGTTGGAGTTGCCTCGGTAACGTTTGTGCTGCAGGGATGTTTTTGGTCTCTAAACCAGGAAAACCAGCCCTGGATTTGCAGGAGGATGAGGTGAATTCTGAGTGTTTTCAGGGATTTCGGTTTTCCTGAAATATGCCGTAATGGAGCTGATCTTTTCCCTGTGTTTTCAGGGCTATTCGGAGTCGCCAGACCTGGAATTTGAATATGCAGACACGGATAAATGGGCAGCAGAGCTGTCAGGTAAGGAATTCTTCCTTGATGGCTCAATTAATCAGCTGTGATATCCTCTCCTGGTAGAATTAAAGGAACTCTGTCAGTTCCAATATCACTCTGTTATTATATTTAAATGCCTTACTGATSTTAAAAGGGATGGGATATGTGTAATGAATATTTTTGGTCTTACACTGTGTGGGGTTTTTTTCATTTTGATATGTTGGCTAAAGCCACACTTCCCGGGGCTGAGTTGCAGCTCAGTGCAATGTTTTGGAGTTTCTCCTGTTTTGGCAGAGCTGTACAGCTACACGGAGGGGCCAGAGTTCCTGCTCAACCGAAAATGCTTTGAGGAGGACTTCAGGATCCACAGTAAGAGCCTTTTTCTGGATTCCTTTCCCCCTGGGGAGGGACAGGGGTTTCCCTTCCTGGAGAAGAGGAGTCTGATGCCAGAGCTCACCAGGGTCTGCAGCTCCTCCTGAGGGGCAGCTCCAATCTCTGCTCCTTGTGAGCAGGAACACGACCCGAGGGAGCAACTTGAACTGTACCAGGGGAGGGTTAGGTTGGAGATAAGGGAAAGGTTCTTTCCCCCAGAGGGTGCTGGGCACTGCCCAGGCTCCCCAGGGAATGGGCACGACCCCAAGGCTGCCAGAGCTCCAGGGGCATTTGGACAGCGCTCTCAGGGACCCAGTGAGATTTTGGGGTGTCCTGTGCAGGGCCAGGAGTTGATGATTCTCGAATATCCTGCTCAGGATATTGCATGATTCCATGACTGATGTAGTCATCTGCCAGGATGGCAGGAGACATCCCTGGGGCTCCTTCCTCCGGGGATCACCGTGTCCCCTGTGCTTGTCGTGCTGAGTCCCTGTGAGCGTGGCCGCAGTGAGGCCGTGCCCAAGCCCCGCCTGTTTGGTTTGCAGTGCGGGACAAGAAGTGGCCGGAGCTGGAGCGGACGCAGCACCGCACCCACGCCATGCGGCTCCTGGACGGGCTGGAGGTCACCGCGCGCGAGAAGAGGCTCCGCGTGGCCCGAGCCATCCTCTACGTGGCCCAAGGTGACATCATCCTCTGCCCCTTGTTTGCCCCAGTGCTAAGGCTGTTAAATGGCTCAGATTTTAATATAATTTATATATATGTAAATATATATTATATATAGTAGAATATAATTATACTGTTAGATATGYGATACAGTTGTATGTTTTATTTTTATAYGTTATAMTATATATAAKRTATACTTAAATATTTAATGTAGAACTCCTTTATGTACATTAAGTTTTTATAGATGTATTTTTRTATCTTATATGTATTTATAGTTCTTAAATATATTTAACACGTGACATACAATATATAATATGTATATAAAATGTAATATATAATCTATAATATAATATACATGATACATTACATCGCATATACATTATGCCATATATATTATATATGGCATATAGTATATAATATATGATGTATAATATATAGTTTCATGTTATATATCATTTAATATATATTATATTATGTAATATATTCATTGTAGATTGTTATGTAGTATGCATGTTGTAATGATACATATTTTAAGTATATATTACGTATATCTTATATAGATAATATATAAGATAYAGATAAGATATACTATATTACACATAGTATACATATTATAACTATGTATTTTATATATGTATTAWATATTATATCTRTTATATATAATACATCRTACAATAAAATCTACAATACACAATATRTATCATATACTGTACATTATATAGTGCATATATTACATTTTCTATGTTATATGTAATATATATAGTATGTTTTATGCAGTATATGTATTGTATATCAAATGCTATATATTCTATGTTATATACGTTATATATAGTCTGTATTGTATATTATATACAATATGTTATATATTGTATGTAATATATCAATATATAATATAATGAATATTTATCATTAGGGTTATACAATAATTACTAATTATTTTCTTACATAATATTTAGAATAATTTTAAATCCTTGTGGATTTCATTCCACCTGGAACGTCTGCAATGAAGCTGAATCCCATGGTACCAGATAGYTGAGAGCAGTTTGGCCCAAAATTTGTCTGATTTCTCCATGTTATTCCAGTTCTTCCAGACCTGAAATGTGTTACCCAAAGAGGGCAGTTCCACCCTCTGCATCCCAGGTTTTTGCTCAGTTTTCAGGGTGTGTTTTCCATTCCCCCTATGAGGTGCTGTGGGGGTGTCARGATCCCCATGGAGGTGGGATCAGCAGAGTCTCCTTGCAGGCACCTTCGGGGAGTGCAGCTCCGAGGCCGAGGTCCAGGCTTGGATGAGGTACAACATCTTCCTCCTGCTGGAAGTGGGAACGTTCAACGCCTTGGTGGAGCTGCTGAACATGGAGATCGAGTGAGTACTGCGGGAAAACACTTCAGGAACGGCTCTGGAGCTCCTTGGCAGTTTTTCTGGTTTATGGCACAAACGTTTATGGCGCAAAAATTTATCTGTCTATCCCTAATCTGACTCCTGCACTCACCAGAGTGACTCCCATTTTCCTGAGTGGACATGTAATGTAGGGTTATACCTGATTTCTCCTGAAATTCATGATGAATCAGGAAAGGGTCTGCTCCTCCTGCGGCTGCACTGGGAGAAGGGAATTCATGGCAGCAGTGTCTGTCCCAGGGTTTGGTGCTGGAATATGGGATGCCCGTGACAGAGTTTGAATTCCCCCAAATTTCCTCTGAGCTGTTCTTCCTCCGCAGCAACAGCGCAGCCTGTTCCAGTGCCGTGAGGAAACCGGCCATTTCCCTGGCTGACAGCACCGACCTCAGGTATGGAGTGGCCATGGGGGGACACAGAGGGGCCAAGGCTTTCTGGGAGCTTTGGGAAGCTGAGACAGGCACTGGCAGGGGCCTCAGAGCTGTCCCAGCTCTGAGAGCATCCACAGATGTCCMTCGTGCTCAGCCTGCACAGCAGGAATGGGACAGATTGGGCATATGAAAGCAGTAAAACTTGGAAAAGCAGATTTTTTTCCTGTTTGGAGTTGCAGAGACTTTTCCCCCCAGTGCCTGTGTGCTGGTGTGGAGCAGACACACGGATTCTGGATGTGGTCTGGGTTAATCCAGCCTCTCCCCAAGGCCTGGGTGCTCACAGTGCTTCCATAACTTGTCCCAGTCTCYGGGATTCAGCTGGCCTGGTTTTTGCAGGGTGCTGCTGAACATCATGTACCTGATCGTGGAGACTGTGCGCCAGGAGGCCGAGGGAGACAAGCCTGAGTGGAAGAGCATGAGACAAACCTTCCGAGCAGAGCTGGGTGAGGATCAGGAGCCAGGGTAGAGCTGCCAGGGCTGGAGAGAGTGACATGGGATCAGGCTCTAGGGCTCGGGTAATAGGGGCTGGCAGCACTGGGTTGGTTTCTGCTCGACCTGTGGAGCAAAGGGAAGTGAGCAGAAGAAGACATCCAGCCTTTGTTGCTGCTGGATGCTCTCGCCCTGCGAGAAAAAATAGAATATTTGGGCTGTTGTTTCAACACAGAGATAAGAAATTTTGRAGTTTATGAGGTCTTGGAAAGGGAGAGGGGGTTGTCGGGTGAGGTGAGGATCTTGGTGCTGCTGGTGACTGGGGAGAGACCAGGGATGAGGAGTTCCTGGCTCATGGTCAGGTGCTCATGCTGTGTGCTTCCAGGAGCCCCCCTGTACAACAACGAGCCCTTCTCTGTCATGCTCTTTGGGATGGTGACCAAATTCTGCAGTGGCCATGCCCCACACTTCCCCATGAAGAAGGTGYTGCTTCTGCTCTGGAAGACAGTGCTGGTAAGGAGGGACCATGGGATGTGGAATGTGTGGTTTGGTATTTGGCAGATGAGGGAATTCTGCCCTCAGAGTTGGCTGTAATTGCTCCATTCTCTTGTTCTGGTGTTCAGTTTTCTTTTAAATCAAATTTCAGATTTTCCCCTGTAGGGAAGAATTGCATATTGGTGTCTGGAGCTCAATACTAAGGATAGACGCAAAGCAAGGTCCCTGGGGAAAGGAAAGCTGTGAACATTCCAGTTGTGGATGCCTGGACATCCTCCTGTCCCTTCTGCCTCTCAGTGACAAGGGGAGTACAGGACAGGCAGCTCCTGATTTAAACTCTGGGGAAGGATTTGGGCCCCTCAGGACAAGAGAGACTTTGAGGGGCTGGAGCGTGTC
>NW_026623475.1:251665-253625 GCF_030028575.1 Malurus melanocephalus
TTTTCGTGGAAAGAATAATTAGGCATTGTTACAGGCTGCCCAGGACAGTGTTGAAGGACACATACATATGGCATTTGAGGACATGAATTAGTGGTGGCCTTGGCAGTGCTGGGGAAACAGCTGGGACTGGATGATGTCAGAGAGCTTTTCAACCTGAATGATTCTGTGATCCTGGAAAGTGGGTTTGGGAAGGACAGGTGTGGATGGCCCTGGAGCCCTCTATGCTCAGCATCCTCTGGTGTTCCTTGCAGTGCACCCTGGGAGGGTTTGAGGAGCTGCAGAGCATGAAGGCAGAGAAGAGGGAGATGCTGGGGCTGCCGCCGCTGCCGGAGGACAGCATCCAGGTGATCCGCAACATGCGGGCAGCCTCCCCGCCCGCCTCCGCCTCCGACCTCATCGAGCAGCAGCAGAAGCGCGGCCGCAGGGACCACAAGGTGGGGATGGGGGCGTTAAGGAGGGCACTGCCAGGGTCTGGGCTTGTTTTTGGGGTATTCCCTTCCCGCTCTCCCCTCTTCAGGCCCTCATCAAGCAGGATAACCTCGATGCCTTCAATGAGCGCGATCCGTACAAAGCTGATGATTCCCGCGAGGAGGAAGAGGAGAACGATGATGACAACAGCCTGGAGGGAGAGACCTTCCCCCTGGAACGGGATGAAGTGATGCCCCCGCCCACCCAGCACCCCCCCAGCGATCGCATCACCTGCCCCAAAGGGCTGCCCTGGGCCCCCAAGGTCCGGTGAGTGTGGGACGCTTTCTGTTGGGAGAGCTGGAGCAGGGTCAGGGAAATGGAGGCTGTTAAATATTGGGAATTTCAGYAGGGATGTAGGGAAGGTGTTTGGGGTGGGGTGGTCACTTTGATGACTGTTTTCTTGTGGGGCTTTTCCCTGTGCTTGGGGCTGGGGCATTCCAGAGGGGCAAGAAGATGTGACCCTTCCCTTCTCYCTTTGCTGCAGGGAGAAGGACATTGAGATGTTCCTGGAATCCAGCCGCAGCAAATTCATCGGCTACACGCTGGGCAGGTGGGTTCAGAGCCAGCCCAGGGCTGCCATTCTGAAGGGGCTGTGATAGAGRCCAGTTTGGGGGCTGCTCTTATCTCTGTGTGGCAGCAGGGAAGGCCTGGGCTGGCTGGTCCATGGCTTCATCCCTGGGTGGCCTCTGCCCCACCCCTGGGTGCTCAGCCCTGCTCCTGCCTGCTCCCAGCCTGGCTCTTTCCCTCCTCCAGTGACACCAACACCGTGGTGGGGTTGCCCAGGCCCATCCATGAGAGCATCCGCACCCTGAAGCTGGTGAGTCCGTTCAGGAATTCCTCCAGCCCCTGCTGCTGCATGGGTGCCCTTTGCCCATCTTCCTGCTCCCACCATGGCTCAGAGTGGATTTTCCTGACTATTTCTCCCTTCTCCCACCCTATGATGGGAGAGCAGCCTTAAGCTTTCATCCCATCCGTGAACTCACAGGTGTTCTGAGACCCTTCCTTAGGGTGCTCTGTCCCTTCCTTTGGGGGCTTTATCCCTTTCTTTGAGGCCTCCATCCCTTCCTTAGGAGCCTCCATCCCTTCTTTTAGGGGCTTTACCCCTTGCTTAGGGTGCTCTATTCCTTCCTTTGCAGGCTTTATCCCTAACATTTAGGAGCTCCATCCTTTTCTTAGGGGACTCCATCCTTTCCTTTGGGTGCTCCATCCCTTCCTTAGTGCGCTCCATCCTTTCCTTAGGGCACTTCATCCCTTCCCTTGGGGGCTTTACCCCTTCCKTAGGAGGCTCCATCTCTTTCTTAGGGGGCTTCTCCCCTTTCTTAGGTAGCTCTACCCTGTTCTTGGGCTTTATCCCTTTCTTCATGTCTTCATCCCTACATTCACGTCTCCACATCTTCATCCCTCTCCTACTGGGCCTGTCCCAGATCTGAGCCCAGCAGCTCCCATCCTGTGCRTCTCCATGGGTCACCCCTGGGCCAGGGGTCTGGGAGGG
>NW_026623475.1:255245-257039 GCF_030028575.1 Malurus melanocephalus
CCTCCTGGTACAATCCCTCTGTGCCCCCAGGACCACSGTGCTGCAGAGCATGAAGCTGGGGGTGGATGTCAATCGGCACAAGGAGATCATCGTCAAGGCCATCTCTGCCGTGCTGCTCCTSCTGCTCAAGCACTTCAAGCTCAACCACATCTACCAGGTGAGGTCCAGCCGGGGTCCAGGCTGAGCTCCAGCCATCCCTGYGGGTCTTTGGGCAKGGCAGAACCCCGAATGGGTCCCCATTCACCCACCTTTTTCCTCCCCAGTTTGAGTACATGGCCCAGCACCTGGTCTTTGCMAACTGCATCCCGCTCATCCTCAAGTTCTTCAACCAGAATATCATGTCCTACATCACTGCCAAGAACAGGTAAGGGACGAGGCTGCTCACCTGCGTTCCTGTGGGATGTGGGGAAGGGTCCCTGTTTCCTTGGCAGTGGCTCAGGGATGCCTGGGAAGTTCCCACCACAGCCCATCTCTGGTGGGTGGGAAGTGGGGGCTGTGTTGCCCCCAGGCCAAGGGGGATCTGAGGGAGCAGCACGACCACCCCTCTCCTTCCTCACAACCACCCCTCCCTGCAGCATCTCTGTCCTGGACTATCCGTACTGTGTCGTGCACGAGCTGCCAGAGCTGACGGCAGAGAGCCTGGTGAGTCCTGCTGGGACAGTGCTGGCACCTGGGGTGCTTCCYGGGGGAGTTTGGGGTGCAGGGAGCCAGCAGGGCTTCAGCACCCAGCCTTGGCACTCTCAACTCTCCTGTGCTTGGCCCCTGGTGCCGCTGGGATTTTGAGGGTGGCAGGTGTCCACTGGGATGGAGCGTGTCCAGAGAGGGGAACAGAGCTGGGGAAGGGTCTGGAGCACCAGGGGCAGCTGAGGGAGCTGGAGGGGCTCAGCCTGGAGCAAAGGAGGCTCAGGGGGGACCTTATGGCTCTGCACAACTCTCTGATAGGAGGGGGCAGCTGGGGTGGTCTCTCCCCCCAGGGAACAAGGGACTGGACAAGAGGGAAAGGGCTCAAGCTGTGCYAGGCTGGATATTGGGGAAAATTTCTTTGTGAAAAGGGTGGTCAKRCACTGGTACAGACTGGCCAGGGCAGWGGTGGAGTCACCATCCCTGGAARTGTTCAAAACRTGTGGATGTGGCACTTGGGGACATGGATTAGTGGTGGCCTGGACARTGTTGGGGGTACAGTTGAACTCGATGATCCCAGAGAGTTTTTCCAATCTTAGCAATTCCATGACTGGATGATTCCATGCCCASATGCTGTGCTGTCCCCTTTGGACGTGGCTCCTCAGACCACCACAGCTTCTCCCCATCCCTGCTCCAATCCTTTTCCTGACCCTTCATCTCCTTCCCCACAGGAAGCTGGAGACAACAACCAGTTCTGCTGGCGGAACCTCTTCTCCTGCATCAACCTCCTGCGCATCCTGAACAAGCTGACCAAGTGGAAGCATTCCCGCACCATGGTGAGGGCTGGGGATGTTTGGGCTGGSAATGTCCTGGACCAGGACCTCACTGGCAGCCTGGACTGGGGATACCTTGGGACAATGCAGCTCTTGGTGGGGAGTGAGGAGCGAGCAGGGGGAACAGAGGAGGGGGTTGGTACAGGAATCCCTCATAGTGGGGATCTGGGGGCTGTTCCTGGCAGATGCTGGTCGTGTTCAAGTCGGCGCCCATCCTGAAGCGGGCCCTGAAGGTGAAGCAGGCCATGATGCAGCTCTACGTGCTGAAGCTGCTCAAGGTGCAGACCAAGTACCTGGGCCGGCAGTGGAGGAAGAGCAACATGAAAACCATGTCTGCCAT
>NW_026623475.1:258045-263527 GCF_030028575.1 Malurus melanocephalus
CTCTTTTAAATAACGAATGCCACTCCATTCCTCCTGCTTTCCTTAGCTCTTGTACTTGAGCTGACATCACAGAGTCTGGAATATTCCCTTGGCTAATTTGGGTCAGCTGGCCTGGCTGTGTCSCCTCCCATTGCCCACTTCCATCCATTTGGTGGGGTGGGAATGTTGGGAGACAGCGCTGGTGCTGTGCCAGCTGTGTCCAGCAGAGCCAAAGTACTGGTGGGTTCTTAAAACCTTCCCAGCTCCCCCTGCAAAGCCCTGCACTGAGAGGGCTCCTATGGGAAAATGAATTCCAGCTGAGCCAGACACAATCCCAGGAGGGATTTGGGGTGGTRACATTGCAGGGATCAGGGCTCTGCTAGGGGTGCCAAATCATGGCTGAAAAACCTTCCTTTTTTGGCCTAAACTGGGCTGGAGCAGCAGGTTTGGTGCCTCCCTGAGGGGTTCTGGGTGCCTCGCTGGGGTGTCCCACTCYCACCATCAGGATGTGAGAGCTGGGGCAGGGTGGCAGGTTTTTGGGGTTTCTTTTGCCCCAAGAGTGTCCTTGGGGGTGTACCAGCATTTCCTGGTGCTGGGGCCAGTGGGGCCAAGGGGAGCCCCCATTCCTGGGCTACATTGTGGTTGTTTCCTTGTGGTGGGGATGCTGGAAGTGGTGGTGGAGCTATTGGTGCACTTTGTGAGGACTTCTAACAAAGACCTTTCCCAGCTGGAAGGGGACTGGGGCTGTATGAGTTGTTGGGAGGAGACAGAACCAAAGGGCTTTAAAATTCCAGACCCTGTAACATCATGCTCAGAATTTAAAGTGGAGGGAAAGAGAAGAATTGCAGGATGTTGGGAGTGATCATTCCTGGCATGTTGAGAGTGATCATTCCCAGGGATGTTGGGAGTGATCATTTCTGGGGATATTGGGAGTGATCATTCCCAGGGATGTTGGGAGTGGTCATTCCCTGGGATGCTGAGAGTGATCATTCCCCAGGATGTTGGGAGAGATCATTCCTGGCATGTTGAGAGTGATCATTCCCCAGGATGTTGGGAGTGATCATTACTGGGATGTTGGGAGTGATCATTCCCTGGGATGTTGGGAGTGATCATTCCCTGGGATGTTGGGAATGATGGTGTTTGTCTTCCCAAGTCATCATTCCCCAGGATGGGGCCCTCTCTCCTGATGATGCTGAACACCTCCCTGCCCTTGGGAAGCAGAGAATTAATTCCTTGTTTTTCATTCCTTGTGTGCATGGCTTTTGCTGTCTTYATTGAGCTGTCTTTATCCTGACCCACCCATTTTCCAGCTTTTCCCATCCCAGTTCTTCCCTGGTCTGGCTGGTGGGGGAATGAGCTCGTGTGGCTGCACGGGGCTGGGTCTGGCTGGGCTTAAACCCCACCAGCGAGGGATTTGGGCTGGCTGAAGGATCCTCAGCTCCTCTCTGACCCATCTCATCCCTGTTCCCAGACCTGGACGCCCGTCCCTGGGATTTCCAGGCRGAGGAGTGCGCCCTGCGTGCCAGCATCGAGCGCTTCAACTCGCGGCGCTACGACCGTGCCCACGGCAACCCCGACTTCCTGCCGGTGGATAACTGCCTGCAGAGCGTGCTGGGCCAGCGTGTGGAGCTGCCTGAGGATTTCCAGATCAACTACGACCTGTGGCTGGAGCGGGAGGTCTTCTCCCGGCCCATCTCCTGGGAGGAGCTGCTGCAGTGATGGACACRGGGACACTGGAGGGGTGGCTTGGAGAGCTCGAGGCTGCCTGGGGCAGGGGAGCGAGGTTTGGGGGGGTYTGTGGGTGATTGTGCTGCTTGGTGRGCKTGGGAGGAGGRTGAAGCTGGGGGTCTTTGCTGACACTGCATCCTGCCCCTCTGCCTCCTTCCAGGCTCAGCCCAGAGCTGAGGGTGCCCTGGGGTTTCCTGTTGGGTGGGGGTCTCTGCCCACCCCGTGTGATTCTTTAGGAGGCACCACCCTGCTCGTGGCCCCCCAGCCAGGAAGGGGGAGCAGGTGGCAGTGTGGGAGTGGGTCCCTTGGGTGGGACAYCAGGCTGGCCCTGCCCAGCCCCTCTGGGGGTTTAGGGGGGCTGGAGGGGCCGGGATAGCCTCCTTTCATCCTGTGAGGGGTGCAGGAGCTGTATATATTATATATATTTGGTGATACCTCTGCCCCGAGTGTGGCCAGGCTCTGTCCGTGTCCCTGTCCCTCCTGCCTGGGGCTGAGCTGGGTCCTTTTCCCCACACACCCCTCAAATCCCAGGGGGTATGTGATCCCTTAGCAGAGGATTTAGTGTTACCTTGCACCCAGGTCTGTTGGTTTGGGGTTCTGGTGGCCTCGGGGAGAGCAGGTTCTCACAGACATTTGTCTGTCCCGTTGCTGAACCCTCCCCCACTGGTGATTTCTGACACCACTGTGATGTTACCACTGGCATTTTCTTTGGTCCCTGCTCCCAGCAGAGGATCCTGACACCAAATCCTGCCTTGTCCGTCCCCTAGCCTCAGTTTCCTTGGCTGAGGGGCAGCAGCAGCCCTGGGARATGAGATCCTGGGGGATTCACCCTGATTTGATTGGCAGAGATGGCTGTGGGCAGAGGGAGCCTGGGACAGCCCCAGTTCCCACCTGTCACCTGCTGGGAGCTGAGCCTGGGGAGCTCCAGGGGTGAATCCAAGGGTGGGGATGCTCAGCCCYAGCCCTGGAAGCAGCAATTCAGCCTTGTTAGACATCAGAGAACCCCCGTGGGTTCAGCATCGATGGTAACGTGCCCTGGATCTGCAGGGCTCCATCCTGCCCTCTTCCCCCTCAGCCAGGGGTGACATGGAGCCAGATCCATCTGGAGCCCCCAGTGCTGTGCCCTGACCTGTTCCCCTGTGGGCAGCACAGAGCCAGGCTCTGGATGTGTCCCCAGCACTCTGCCCCCCACCACTGGCACCCACCTGGSCCCCCAAACCCATTCCCTGCACCAGAAGTGGCCTGARGAGCCTGGTGGGAYGCTCCATYCCCATCCCCATCCCYCTGGCTTCATGGGGCTGCCGGAGCCATCATTAACTTACGAAAAATGTGCTTTATTGTTTAGAAATGAATAACAAAATCCCCACCGGTGGGAGGGGTGTGAGATGTTCTGGGTGGGGTGGGCATCCCTGGGCTGCCTCCTGGAGTGCCCAGGGTGGTGGGGCTTGCCTGAAAAACCTTGGGGTTTGGCCCAAATCGGGTTTGGTGCCTCCCTGGGGGGGTGCAGGTGCCCCACGGGGGTGTCACCCCCATCAGGAGGTGGGGGTAGGAACTGGGGCAGGGTGGCATTGCYGATTTGCAGGGAGGGGGTTTGGACCCAGAGTGGCACCAGCATCTCGCGGTGCTGGGGYGAGCAGGGCCAGGGGAGCCCCCGTTCCTGGCTGTGTTTGTGGTGTTTCCCTGCGGTGGGGGAGGGGACAGGACACGCTGGCACTCGGGGGTACTCGGGATGCCCCCCTGGGGACCCCCGGAGCAGATGAGACACATTGGATACAGCGAGGTGCCCCCCTCCCCCCCCAGACCCACCACCAGTAACAACACCCCAAAAATGCAGAACCCCCCCCAACCTGAGCAGCAGTGCCCCCAACACCCCATTGGAGCACTTGGGAGGGGTCCCACCTGCTGGGGTTAAAACACCTTCCTGAGGGGTAACAGGGTGACTCCCCCAGGGAAAAGGCCTTTAATTTGGGATCTGTTATTCCTGGAGCCCCCACCCCATGGATTGGTTGCCCATCCCAGGGGGCTCGGTGGCCTCCAGGAGCTGTGCCAAGGTCTCATTTTCCCTCCAAGGGGGAGCTGGACGAGCTGTGATGCTTTAGGGGGTTTAGGGGCTCCTTGGTTCTGCCCCCAGTAACCCCCCCAGCACCAGCAGCTGTYCCAGTCCAGTCCAGTATGGGACTGGGAGAGGAAGAGCCCAATTTCTGCCATTGCTGGTTGCACTGGGCACGGGGTGAGTGCCCAAATTTCAGCTGTGGAGGGGAGAACTGCCCCCAAAACTCCCCTGCCCTGTCACAGTGCCCTCCTCAGCTGCTTGGTCTGGGACCTGGGGGAACATAGGAATGGTGGGGAAACCACTGGGACTCTCCATCAAATCCCACTGCAGCACTGAAGGTGCTGGGAGAGCTCGGGGATTTTGGGGAGCCGCTTTTGGGGCCCCGAACTGCCAGTGCCAGCCCCGCTGGGGTAGCCTGGGTTTGGGGGGTGCCTCTTTCCTCCCCACAGCCCCCCATTGACCCCCCCCTTAGCGGGGGTAGGGGGGCAGCAGCACCCTGATGGATGCGGGAACGCTCGGGGTGTGCAGAGAGGGAGGAAAGGTGACCCCAKCACCCTGAGCCCCCTCCCTGGTGCCAGGGAGCAGGGGGAACACTCCGGGGGGATGAAGGCTCCGTGTCCATCCCGCGGGGGGATCATGTGGCCCAGCTCAGGAGGCTCCCGGCCCCTTCTTTGCTCTTCATCCTCAGTGGCATCAGYGTGGGCGCCTTGTACTCGTGCTGGGGGGGCGGCTCGAACGGGTGGGGGGCCAGGCCGGGGGGCGGCAGCCCGTGCAGGGGGTACAGGCTGTTGATGCCGGGGTGGGGGCCCGGGGAGCCGGGGATGCCCATGAAACCGTTGCTGTGAGTTGGGGGGTACGGGGACATGCAGGGGGATGGGATGCTCTCGGGGGGCAGCAGCCCCGGGGGGCTCCCAGGGCTCGGCCACGGGTTGTTATGCAGCTGAAATGAAAAAAAAACAAACAAAAAAACCCAAATGAGGGTGGGGACATCACTCCCTGCTYAGTTTCTCCCTGTTCCCCTTTAGATCCCACTGTCACCCTCTCACCCCAGCCTGGATCCCGCTCATCCCCTCTCATCCCCCAAACCCACAGCGTGCAGAGGGAGGCGTGCCTTTGCTCTGTTATAGTGGCCTCGAGAGAATTGAATCCTGGTTTAAATATTCCCCCGGGAGAGTTTGGCTCCAGGGATGCGCGTGAAGCCGAGTTTTAAAATGTTTGTATGCTTTTTGATTTCAGGAGGGGGAAAGGGCAGTTTTGCAGAAAAGGGGGGCAGGAAGCACTTATGGATGGGGGAGAGCTGAAGGGGGTTTAGGGGGGAACATCCCAAAACGTGCCCCAGAGGGCATTTCCCACGGAAAATGGAGTGGGACATAAAGCCGCATCTTCCCGCGTGTGGCAAAATGSGGATTTTGCTCTTTTCTATCCAGGGTGGATGGGACTGCAGGGGAGAAGGGGCAGGGATGGGTGATGTGGGGCACCCGCAGGTGCAGCGGGACGGGACCCCTCTCCTGGGACTGAGGGGACAGGTTTGGAGCAGCCTCCCTGGCATCTCTCACCTCCTGGATTTTCCCGTACCGCTCCCGTTTCCGCCACTTGGCCCGTCGGTTCTGGAACCACACCTGGGGGAGGAGGAGGGGCTGAGCTGGGGGGACCCTTCCCCTGCCCCCTGCAGGATCCACACTCCTCCCAGCGGGAAAAGGGCCCGGACACGATCCCGCAGCG
>NW_026623475.1:264599-275663 GCF_030028575.1 Malurus melanocephalus
GGGGATGGCAGCACCCACTGGGTGCTCCCTGCTCGCTTCCTGACCCCTCCACATTAATTTCCTCCCTGCTGGGTGCACCCTCCTCGTTTTTCTGAGCTTCACACTGCATGGAGACCCCCTAGAAGCAGTACCCTGCAAGCGGAGCCAGGGAGTGAGGCTCGGTCTCACCCTGCCCCGTGCCCCGGGATGTGCCAGCCCCAGCCCCATCCACGCTGGGCTCCCGGGGGTTCCTGTCCTGGGCTGGCAGGAGGAGCTGAGCTGGGGAGGGTGGCTGGGAATAATGGATGCATGGGGGGATCACCGTTAGCGGACTCTGACCTCCCAAATTTTGTCTCTTTCTACCCTTTGGSTGCTTCTCCTGGGTGACAGTGCCGAGGGTTCAGAGGCAACCCAGTGGCCTCAGATTTTCCATCTGAGATTAACATATTCATGGCAAAACAGCTTTTATTTCAGCATCACCTCGCGGAGAGGGAAAMCCCCCGCTCCTGGCAGCCCCCAGGGTGCCCGTGCCCATCCCTGGGAGCCAGGGCTCCGTGCCCATACCTGCACCCTGGCCTCGGTCAGGTCTGTCCGCAGTGCCAGCTGCTCCCGGGCGTAGACGTCGGGATAATGCGTTTTCTGGAAAACCTTCTCCAGCTCCTCCAGCTGGAACGTGCTGAAGGTCGTCCTGTTCCTCCGCTTCTTGCTCTTGCCCTTGCCCAGGGGCTCGGGGAGCTCGGSTATCCTGTGTTCCCGGAGACCGCCAAGGGGTGCTGCCAGTGGGCACCCCAAGTCTTGCCCCGGGGCTTTCGGGGGGACCCTGCAGGCTGTGGGAATTGTCTGGAAGCCGCCTTTGCAGCCCTTCTCACCTGGTGGGGGAGAGGCACAGCACCGGGGGGGTTAACAGTGCTAAGAGAGCCCAGAACCTTCCATGGCACAGCCCCATGCCATGCCATGCCATGCCATCCCTTCCCATCCCGCCCCATGCCATGCCATCCCTTCCCATCCCGTCCCATATCCCGAGGTATGTCGAGGTGCCGCCCCAGGAGAAAGGGTTCAGTAGGGACAGGCAGCAGGACAAATCCATCCCTGAGGAGGGCAAAATCCGTGCTCACTGAGGGAGCTGTGGGCAGSAAAAGCTCCTTGAGGGTGGGGAAAGCCCGGCTGGAGCCGCGGGTGCTCAGGGAGCTACTGGGATGGTGTGGAGGATGGGGAGGGGGCAGGGGAGGTGGGTACAAGGGGGTTTTTGAGGATAGTTTTGTTCTGCTCTTCTCATCCCCTCTCCTCATCCCTCTCCTCATCCCTCTCCTCATGCCTCTCCTCCCTCTCCCTTCCTGCCCAGTGCCCCAGCAGAGCCACAGGACCCCACAGTGACCCCAGCCCAGCCCGGCCCTGGGCTGTATCCAGCCCCCCGCACTCTGATAGTTCACGGGGAGCTCAGTGCCCGAGGCAGCGCTTCCCCAGAGCTGCAGATYCCGGAAAAACACTTGGAAAGAAGTAAAAATAACTCCCTGCCTGTTTTTTCTGAAGAAGAGCTCCCCTTCCTCACCCTCCTCTGGGGCCAGAGCAAGAGATCTGRGGGTTCCCCCATTCCCCTTGGTGCTGCTGCATTGCCGAATGGATGATGGAATGGGATCAAGGAGGAAARTCCCTGCCACGCCTTTTGGAGGTCCCCTCTGTACCCAGGGAGGTTTTTTTGTCCCCACACCCAGAGCTTGGCAGCTCCCGATGGTGCTGTTGGCACCCTGATGGGCTGAGCMAGGGAAGGGAGAACTGAATGGGCAATTGGCAGAAGGGGAGGGGTGGCTTGGGGTGCCCCATGTGCTGAGGGGACACAGAGGTGTCACCCGGGAAGGCGACAACCTAAAAATGCCGGGTTTGCCCTGATCCCACCCCAATCACCAGCTGCAGGGATTTGGGGTTCCTGCAGGTGGGGATCACTGGCTCCTCGGAGGGGCAGGATCAGACCCACGGCCTGAGAGAGGGAAATGCCTCCTTTGGGATGGATCCTCCCTCCCATGGAGCGGGGGAATGGGGTCTGTGTCCCTGCAGACCCACCCGGGGCTCTGCACCCCCCGAACCAGCCCCCRCCACGGCCTTTTCCGGCCTTTCGGTTTTGCTTTTTCGTTTTCTAATTAAGGCAATTTGGGGGCTCTGGAGAAGCCAAGCTCAGAGCCAGCTGCTTTGAATTAATGAGAAATTGTAATTTGGGGGAGGTTTGGGGGGTGATTGCTCCTTGTCCCTCTCGGTACCGACCTGTCCGTGTGTCTGGTCATGGATAACGGCAAAGGAATGAGGCCAAATTGCCATTTCCTCCCTRCTTTGGCCTCCAAAGGGCTCGGCCGCTGGGCTGGAGGGGTTTAATGATAAAAACCAAACCCCACCAAAGAGCAGACCCAAACATAACCAAAATTTAGGGAAAAAAAAAAGACCAAAATAAAATCCTGCTGCACAAAGCATCGAGTTCGGGTTGTTGCCCCCTTTTTTTCAAAGAGAACACGGCACGTTTCCGAGGGACCCGTGGGTTTTAGCATTGTAGACAAATAAATAAATAGTCAGAAAGAATGAAAAAGCAGGAAGGAGCAGGATGCAGGCACGTATCTAAACAAACACAGCGGCACAGGGGGACAAAGGGAAGATAGAGATATTTTTCTCCCACTCCTTCTTCCTAAACTGTCACCCCCTGAAAAATTCGGCGGCGCTKGGGAAGGCGGCAGCTGGGGAGCAGCTGTACAATTCCTGGGATAATGGGGAGGGGAAGGAACTCCAAAGGATCATTAGTGAAGGGATGGAGGCATGGAAAGGACTCCCAGGAACCAGGGGAAGCACCCGTGGAACGGCAGCATCCCCCCGCCGTAGMGGCAGCAGGTAAGCGCCGTGGCGGGGACTCTCCCGGTGCTCCCAGACAGTTTTTCCCCGGCGGTTCCCGGGCCCTTTTCTACCTGTTCCCCGARGCGGCTTTGCTGGGTCTCACCTGGTTCCCACTGCCCCCGCGGCGCTGCCTTTTGCTTCTTTTATTAAAGCGAAAATGGGGAAAAAATACTAAAGCAAAAGTGGTGGAGGGGAAATATTAAAGCGAAAGTGGTGGTGGGGGGGGAATATTAAAGCGAAAGTGGGGGGGGGAGGGAATATTAAAGCGAAAGTGTGTGTGGGGGAAATATTAAAGCGAAAGTGGGGAGAATATATTAAAGTGAAAGTGGGGGGAAAATATTAAAGCGAAAGTGGGAGTCCCGGAGGAGCCCCCAACGGGCCCAGCTGGGGAAGGGCGAGGGAACGGCGGGTGTGGGGAGAACCCCGGGGATGAGCCCGGTCCTGTCCGAGCCTGGAGAGGGATGCGGAGCCCCGGGACATCGGGGCCAARGGGAACCGGGTGCTCTGGAGCTGCGGCGATGGGTCCCGAGGAGCACCGGAGAGCCGGGAGCGCTGCAGCGGGTACCGGCAGCGAGAGCGGAATCGCCCCGGRGCGAGGCACCGAGGAGTCCCGGGGAACGGGGAGCGCTGGGGCTCCGGAGCTGGGTACCGGGGATCGGGGTGCGCTGCCAGCCCCGCAGCCCGGCCTCTCCCAGGCCCCGGGGCTGCCTCCGATCCTGCTCGGTGCGGTCCGGGGACGGGAGGCGGCGGCCGGACGCGGCTCTCCAGCCTCCTCCGGGGAACGCGGCCGTTCTCCGTCCCCAGGAACGGGGACCCGCCGCTCCCCAGCCCGGGTCGGTCCCCGCCGTCGCGGCAGCGGGGCCGCGTCTCTCCCGACGCCTTTTCTGCCTCTCCCCGCCCTTGTTTCTGGAGAACGGGAACCGAACCGGAGCCCCCGGTCTCTGTCGCGACACAGCCCCGGCCGCCCACACTCGGCAGCACCGCCGGCTCCGGCTCCCGTCGGGCGATGTCCCGCTGGTCCCCGACGGGACCRTATCGCGACATCGGCTGCCTCGGAGAAGCGGGGAGCGCGTCGGCGAAATGACGCTCTTACGGGGGTCAGGGCTGAGGCTCCCAGCAGATCCCGAGGCCGCGGCGGGGGCAGAGAGGGGGGAAGAGAAGCAGAAGGCGGCGGGAGGGGATCGGCGGCCCCTGACCCCCCATCCACCCGCCGCTCCCCCGGTACCTGCAGCCCCGGCCGGGTACAGGGGCTTCCCATGGACGGCCACGGCGGGGGGGCCCGGGCTGGCGATCCCCAGGTACCGGGGCTGTGCCCGGGCCGGCGGGCAGCGGCCGGGGCGGGGGCTGAGCGGCGGCGGCCGCCGGTGGGGCCCCGGTGCACCGAGGGCGAAGGCGGCAGGAGGCCGGGGGAGCCCCGGGGGACCCCCAGGCCGGCGAGGCGGGGGGAAGGCCGGGCAACCCGGTGTCTCCATGGCGCAGGTTGGAGGGGACGGGGACGGTCCGCGGGAGCGGATTTTGTGCGGGGCACCGGGAGGAGGGGGACGGGGGGCGATAGGGAGGGAGGGGTCGGCCCGCAGCCCCCCCGCCGCCCCCACCCCACAGCCAGTCACGTGTGTGCTCCCAGCACTTGGTTAACCCTCTAATCCCAAATCCTGCCCCCGCCCAGGACACGTTCCCGRGTGGGTCAGATCCCTTCATCCTCGAGGCCGGAGCTGCGCTCTCCCCTCCCAGCGCTCCCGGTGTCTCCCAGCTACAGGAAATGCCCAGGGCCCTTCTTTGATTTAAAACTTCATCCCTGACTGCGGAGAGCAGCAAGAAATACCAGACAGGGAAGAAACTTCCATTTTCCTGAMTCTCTCTGGGTTTATTTTCCCCTTCACAAACTCTACAGAACCCATTTGCAGCCTTTCCCTCCCCAAAGCCAGGGCTGAGGCCTGGGACAAGCTGGCTCAGGGGTGATTGTGACCCCGGGACAAGGGGAGCAGGGATGATTGTGGCCCCAGGAAATGGGATCCAGGATCCCTGGAGGTGCTGGTGTGGGTGGCACTTGCTCCCAGCACCAAGGAGGTCCCATCCTGCTCCCCTGGTGTCCCTGTCGATGCTTCCACAGCCCAGGGTTTGGATCAGCCCAGCATCCCGAGTTTGGCTTTGGCATCAAGCACTGCTGTGGAACAGAGCAGATCAGAGTCTGCCTGGACTTCTTTATTCCCCTTTTTTTCCGGCATTTTGCTTCTCTGCTCCCCAGGGCTGGAGGTTTGGCTTGACTGGGGGAGGATACAGTTCTGGGGGTGTTTGTGTGCAAAATGAGGAGAAAGATTGGGAATTCAAAGGCTTGGAGAAGGAATTAAATAAAGAGCATGGAGAACTTAATGGAAATCTGGGCTGAGGGGAATTATCTGATTTTTTTTTWAAAAAAAAATCTGAAGTTTTTTACCCCGCCATTTGCTGATTTTCTCTTGGAGTTCATTCTTGGGGATCTCTCCTTGCTCCAGGTCTACCAAAAAATAACCTGCAGGTGTGGGGGTTKTAGGGCAGGGGAGGAACTGCCTGGRAGCAGCAGAAAGAGGTGGAGAAGGAGCCGGCAGATCCCGGCTGTGTGATGTTAAAGAGCGGAACAAGGGGATAACACTGACTATAAATAACAAAATAACATTACGGCTTTTATTGCTGGTGTCGGGCACGGGCTTCGTTATCCAGGCGCAGTGAAAACGGGGAATCACGAGAAAATCTCCTTTCAAAGAGTTTGTGATGTAAATATGTCACATCTGTGTCTCAGCTAAGGATTGATGCGCTGTTTGGACGTCGGAAAAAMCGGTGTTGCTGCAGGAGCGATGGATTTGTGGTGTAAATCACGGCGGGATTTTCCAACCTCTGCTCGGGGAAACCCTGCAAGAAAATCCTGARTTGTGATCCCGACCTCAAAATTATCCTTTTCGAGTTTTGTGAGGGGCTGGCTCTGCACAGAGGGGTCTGAGCCTGCAGAGCCCCCTCCTCACCCTCCTTTTAATGCCCACGATGCTCCCTGTGCATCCCCCAGCGTTCCGTGATACTTTCCCTTAGCAGCAGCTGCAGCTGCGGGATTTTTCCTATCTGACTGTCCACAGCTCGCTGAGCGCTGTAAATTATGGCTGAATAGGGACTGGGAGACCTCTGACCCACGACAGGTCATTAAATGTTATTAAACATAACACAACTCCTGRAAAGGATGATTCGTTTTAAGGTTGCTCTCCCAGTTTTACTGCTGGCATTTAAAGGAATTTAACAGCAGAGGGATGAGTCTATCCACGGCTGCCGGTATGGTTTAGGATGGGCTGGTTTAGGATGTGCTGATTTAGGATGTGCCGGTTTAGGATGTGCTGGTTTAGGTTGTACTGGTTTAGGATGTGCTGGTTTAGGATGGGCTGTTTTAGGATGTGCCGGTTTAGGATGTGCTGGTTTAGGTTGTACTGGTTTAGGATTTGCTGGTTTAGGATGGGCTGGTTTAGGTTGTATTGGTTTAGGATATGCTGGTTTAGGATTTGCTGGTTTAGGATGTGCCGGTTTAGGATGTGCCAGTTTAGGATGTGCTGGTTTAGGTTGTACTGGTTTAGGATGTTCTGGTTTAGGATGGGGTGGTTTAGGTTGTACTGGTTTAGGATGTGCCGCTTTAGGATGGGCTGGTTTAGGATGGACTGGTTTAGGATGGGCTGGTTTAGGTTGTACTGGTTTAGGATGGGCTGGTTTAGGATGTTCTGCTTTAGGATGGGCTGGTTTAGGATGTGCCAGTTTAGGATGTGCCAGTTTAGGATGTGCTGGTTTAGGATGTGCCGGTTTAGGATGTGCTGGTTTAGGATGTGCTGGTTTAGGATGGGCTGGTTTAGGTTTAGGACTGGTTTAGGATGTGCCAGTTTAGGATGGGCTGGTTTAGGTTGTACTGGTTTAGGTTGTACTGGGTGGGCTGGTTTAGGATGTTCTGGTTTAGGATGGGCTGGTTTAGGATGGGGTGGTTTAGGATGGGCCGGTTTAGGATGTGCCGCTTTAGGATGGGCTGGTTTAGGATGTTCTGCTTTAGGATGGGCTGGTTTAGCATGTGCCGGTTTAGGATGTGCTGGTTTAGGATGTGCCGGTTTAGGATGTGCTGGTTTAGGATGTGCCAGTTTAGGATGGGCTGGTTTAGGTTGTACTGGTTTAGGTTGTACTGGGTGGGCTGGTTTAGGATGTTCTGGTTAGGACGGGGTGGTTTAGGATGTGCTGGTTTAGGATGTGCTGGTTTAGGATGTGCTGGTTTAGGAAGTGCTGGTTTAGGATGTGCTGGTTTAGGAAGTGCTGGTTTAGGATGGGCTGGTTTTCCAGGCTGAAGAGATTGCTCGGAGCCTCCTGGACAAGTGGAGAGCTCTTGGGCTGGTGGGATTTGGGGTGTTTGGAGCTGAAGGCAGCATGAGGTTTGTGAGATTTTGGGGGTTTGTGCCAGTTCCTGGAGCTGCCAAGGAATTTGGTCTTTCCAGCAGGCAGGGATGAGGACCGGGACCCCCAGGATGCCCTTCAGAACCTGCCCCCAACCCTCTGCCCTGCTTTTCCTGTGCAAAGAGCCAGACCAGGGTGTCTGGATTTGTGGTGGATGTGTTGGGTGTTTTGGGATCAGGGAAGGCTGAAAAGGGGCTGCCCCTTCCCCGTGTGGACCTGGCTGGAGGAGGGGAGTCCYTGTGGTGCTCCTGCCRCTCTCTGGGGTTCATTTTCCATGGRTCAGCTTATTTTGGGCAAAGAATGATCCCACCAACTTCTCAGCTGAAAAGCTTCCAGGAGAAACTTTTCACAGCGTCAGCGTCCGACTCATCTCCAAAAGGGGAAAAGCTGCTGGGTCGGCTCTGGGGGTGGAATGACCTTTGTGACCCAAATTTAACTGGATCTTCCACCAAATGAGCCTCACCAGAGTGCCACCTAGAGCGGCAGGAGGGCTCTGATGGGATCCTCTGTGGGGAAGGGCTGCTTTTGGTTTGTCTCCTGCTTTCTGGGAGGATTTTTTCCTTTCCTCTTTGCATCCCGTTTGCTTTCCCGGCCGCCTCMAGCCATCCCAGCGAGCCGCCTCTCCTCCCCTGGGACCGCGGGATGTCGCAGGAGGGCTCTGCCGGGGGGATTTACAGAGCTCTGCTGTTTGTAGGAACATCCCTTCACAGCCAAGATTTCTCAGCGTTACCCAGAGCCCCGGGAATGCTGGCGGGGGCTGTGGCAGCGCCTGGAGCACGGGGAACGCGCTTCTCCATCCCCAGGGACGCGTTTCCCCTCCCAGCCCCAGGGTCGGGCAGCGCAGAGGAGGAGCAGCCGCCGACATCCAGGTCCAGCTCCGGATTTTCCTCGAGGGCAGTTTGGTTTGATTATTTTTGACAGTTTGGGAAGAAAATTCGTTCCTGGGAGCCTCTCCTGGAGGAGAAGCTGTGGATTCCTCTGGAGAGCAGGGGGGCAGCTCCGTTCAGCTCAGCTCAGCTCAGCTCAGCTCAGCTCAGCTCAGCTCAGCTCAGCTCAGCTCAGTTCTGTTCAGCTCAGCTCGGCTCAGCTCAGCTCAGCTCAGAGTGGCTGTGGCACACGGGCTGAGGCTCAGGGACAGGGACAGGGACAGGGACAGTGTGGGCACATCCTGAGGGTGATCGAGCACCGCAGGCCCCTCCCGCCTCAGCATTCCCGGCTCTGTCGGGTGCTTCCTGACGCGCTCGGAGCAGTTTTTGGAGGATGTTCTCCAGCTCTGCTCTTCCCCTCCATCCCAGGAGAGCATTCCTGTTCCTCCTCAGCCCGGGGATGCGCCGTGTGTGGGCAAAGGGAGCTGGAACAGCCGAACAAAGGCCCTTCCCTCTCCTTTCAGGGATGGGAATTTTGGGGATGCCCGCGGAGTCCTTCCCTCGCCTGGGGAAGATGTGGGATCCAGTCAGGATCCAGCCAGGATTCAGCCAGAATCTGGCCAATATCCAGCCAGGATTCAGCCGTGATTCAGCCAGGATTTAGCCAGGATCCAGCCAGGACTCAGCCAGGATTTAGCCAGGACTCAGTCAGAATCCAGCCAGAATTCAACCAGAATCCAGCCAGAATCCAGCCATGATCCAGCCAGGATCCAGCCATGATTTAGCCAGAATTCAAACAGAATCCAGCCATGATCCAGCCAGGATCCAGCCAGGATTTAGCCAGGATTTATAGCCAGGATTCAGCCAGGATTTATAGCCAGGATTCAGCCAGGATCCAGCCATGATCCAGCCAGGACTCAGCCAGGATTTAGCCGGGACTCAGCCAGGATTTAGCCGGGACTCAGTCAGAATCCAGCCAGGATTTAGGCAGAATTCAACCAGAATCCAGGCAGAATCCAGCCATGATCCAGCCAGGATTTAGCCAAGATTTAGCCAGGATTCAGACAGGATTTATAGCCAGGATTCAGCCAGGATCCAGCCATGATCCAGCCAGGATCCAGCCAGGACTCAGCCAGGATCCAGCCGGCCATGCTGCCGCTCTCCTGCTGCTGCTCCCAACCTGGGCTCCTCCAGGACCTGCCCCTGCTCCCCAGGGAGATCCATCCCTGAGGGGATTCCAGCAGGGGATCCTCTGGGGTGTGTGGGGACATCCCTGCCCCTCTGTCACAGGAACAGCCACCCCAGCCCTGGGCTCCCAGGGGAATCTGTGCCTATCCCTTGGTTTGGTTTTCCCTAAATCCGCGGTTCCATCCTTGCTCTTTGTCCATCTGCACATCCCTCCCCACATCCCAAATTTCCCCCAAACCCTCTCATTCCTCACCCCCAGCTCATGGCAGAGCTTCATCCCAAGCTGATTTTGTTCAGGAATGCGCAGAYTGACGGCAGGAAAAATGACTGAACTCCCTCGGGGAAATAATAAAAATAAAGTAATTTTTATATGTATTTTATATGGAGAGAAATAAAATCCCTTGCTGGTCACAGACTGTTTTATGTTAGGGAGTGGGAGCAGGAAATCCATGAGGATCACGGAGCCGGGGTTGGATTTGTTATTTCACGTCCCTGACGATGGAGGGAACGATCCCAATTCCAGATCTCACAAAAGCCAAAGTACAAACACGAATATCCACCCACGTGGAGCCRCGATGCCCCTGGGTCACACACGTGTTTTACAGGCACGTGAATAAATTTAGAGATGGAATTTAGATATAAATGAGGTCTTTATTTTACATCATATAATATGTTTTACAATATATTAATATTAGCTATAAATAGTATATAAGCAAAAWTTATATAAATATAAATATGTAGATTCCAAATTATTATACATACCCTATATAGCATATAATAAATACTAGTTTATGTTGCATTAATTATATAATAYTAATKATAGAATTCTAATKATGTAATATTTTAATATTATTTATTTTTAACATTTATCGAATGGGAAACATTCAAGGCCAAGTTGGACAGGGCTCGGAGCAACCTGGGGTAGTGGAAGGTGTCCCTGCCCGTTTCAAGGAGTGGAATGAGATGAGCTTTAAACCATTTCACGATTCTGTAATTCTGCAATTCCATATWAATACATGCATATTTATATACAATAACATTTAAATATTAATTAATATAAATATGCATCGTTATTCTGATATATTCCATAAGAATTTAAGCTCATGCAAATATAACTATAATTTTGCTCACAAACGGCGTATTTACATGTTAGTTCACGTTATCAGCATACTAAAATAACGGAATTTTGTGTCTGGGTGACAGGAAGATGAGGATGTGGAAATTGCATGGAAATAACTGCATARATCCTTAAATTTTTATAAATATGTTATGATTATGCATTTTATACGTACAAAGGCGCGGCTGCTGCGAGGAGGGATAACAGATGCACACCCTCAGCGCTGGCAAGGAGGGAATTTTTCCCGGAGAATAGCGAATTCCTTCAAAATCCCATTTTTAGCGATTTCCCTCGGTTGTTTTTCGCGCTGTTGAAACCTCGGCGTTCCCGTTTTCGTCCCGGCGCCGGCTCCGGAGCGACGTTTGGTGTCAAACCGCGCCGTAAATTAAAGATCGAGGAACCGAATGCGGCGAAAACAAACGCCGGGGACGGGATTCATCCCGGCGCGAACGCCGAGCCCGGCGCTTTTGTTTTCTGCTGCATTTCAAGGAGTTTTCCTTTGAATTTCAAGGACTTTCCCTGTGCATTTAAAGGAGAAAGATTAGGAGGATTTTTTTTTTTAAAGCCACGATAAAAATGAGCCGTTATTTCGGCTCGATT
>NW_026623475.1:275793-278613 GCF_030028575.1 Malurus melanocephalus
GTTTAAATCCCTCGGGCTGCTTTAGAAGCTCCCTCCTTGCAGTTAGAAAATTCCACCACGGGGTATTTTGGGCTCATAAAATCGATTTTACACCGGGAGGCAGAGGGRACTTCATGGATCCCTTCTCCCATCGCCATCCCGGATTTTTGCTTTTTTAAGGAAAGATTTGCGCCTCATCCGTGCGGTGGATTTTCAGGCTGCTTCGGGAAGTGCTTCAGGATGGCAACTTTAGGCTTGTTTTCCTTCCAGCTGCTCTAAAAATATATATTATATTAAAAAAAAAAAAGTGGAAATGAAGCCTGAAAGTGGCAGCGTGCCGGCAGCGGGTGGGATTCGGGAGAGATGGTGGGCTGGATACGTGTTTATGCCATGAATCCCAGTAAAAGTTGTGTAAACCGGGAGAAAAAYGGGTTCTTTTGACTCCTAAAAACCTGATAGTGCTTGGAAAATTGGGAAAACATCCAGAGATTAAAGGGATTTTATTCCATCTGCAGTTGAGGGGAATTTATTGCCRTATTTACTTTGCTGGGAAGCGGCAGGACCTGGATCGATTTGAGTTTTTAATTTTACACTGTTAAGGGTTGTAAATCTCAAATATTTGCGTTAATTAGGTGGGATCATTTTGGATTTAAGATCTACAGATCCAGGAGATCTGGATTAACACAGCAGCAGGAGAAATGCTGTAAATCAGAGGAATTTGGGTGTTACTGTGGATTTATGCTCACCATAGGATGTACAACAGCCTGGCTTGGGGGAATTAATTCCCAGGGAGTGGAGGGAATATTTTCTCTGAGGAGAATAAATAAATTTATTTGCATCTTTGGTGCAGGGCTGGGCTGAGCCTCTGTCTCTGGGCTCCTTTATTCCGGGTTTTCATGGGATTACCCTGGGCAGAGTTTGGGCTTTATCTGGAAAACGGCCTGAAAATGGTGGAAATGAGGGAAAAAAGCAAAGGGGAGGTGATGATTTGGGAGGGCTGGGGGAAAATTCGGTCCTGGCTGTGCTGTGGGAAAAGACTGAAAGAACCTTCTGATCCCGGGAGGGATCGGGGATAAACCCGAGCCGTTCCAGAAATCAGCTTTGAGTGAGCAAAACCCGTCTGGCTCCAGCTTCCCCTGCTTGTTTGGGATCTGTGGAGATCCCAAACCCATAGGGAGCAGGACCCTCGCTGTGCCTGGGGATATTCCAGGGTTTTTCCCTCACCCTGAGGGTTCATTTTCCCCCGGAGCTGTGCCGGGAATGCCGAATCGCTCCGGCCAGGGCCCTGATCCCAACCCAGCTGCCACCCAGGAAATCTCCAATCCCCCCGTCAGATTTGCAAGCAGAGCCGGACAAAGCCTTTCCCCTCCCCAGGGGATTGATGGATTTATTCATCCCATCCCCTAATGAGCCACTTCCAGATCCCAGTAAATTATACGCACCGGCACGGACGAAATCTTGCTCCATAAATCAGATCTGAGGCTGACAAGCTCTTCCCGCATCATTATCCCGGCGAGTTTCGAAGATCCCAGGTATCGCTGCCTYCTTTGCAAATCCCAATAAATCTGGGAGTAATCATTCCCGACAGAGAGGCAGCAAAAGCACCGGAAAACATTTTCTTCCCTTAAAATGTAAGCGGGAAATTTATTGCGGGGAAAGAAAAAGTTTTCTCCGGGAAGTCCGCGACAAACGGCGATGTGAGGAACTCCCCAATGGGATGGCATCAGCTTGGGATTTCTGGGATAATAAATTTAGCAGCCCCTAAAAATTAAGGAAGGTTTTGTCTCGGGATGAAATGAAAGGAAAAAAATAAAGCCAAGCGTCTTCCAGCGCGTCCCGAAAGGAGAGCGGAGCCAACGCGCTGGAGTCTGCTGCCTTCTGGTTTGTGTTTAGCCTTTGGAAAAAAAAAAATTCCCCCCTACACACCTCCTTTTTCCTAGAGGGAAGATTGATTTTATTAACCGGCCGACACCTGAAAGTAATCGGGATTTTTTTTGGTGGCTGTGGAGGGGGAAGGAGCAGTCCCAGGGCTCTGCAGGGCCAGAGCTGTGCTTTCCCTCTGCTCTCGCTCCCAGGCAGGAGCGGAACGGAGCACTCACGGATTCCCCGTCATTTTGGGGTGAGGGGTGCTGGATGTGTCCTGATCCTCGTGGTCCCACCACAGAGGCAACAGCAGGGAAAAAAATGCTCCCCTTTCCGAGGGGAAACTGAGGCACGTGGGTGTTAGGGGTTGTAAATACCCCACCAGCTCTCCCTCAGCTGGTTTCTCAGCGGATTGGGAATATTTGGCTGGTTTTACACCTGGAGGAAACCCAGGGAAGGGGAGKCTGACCCCAAGGAACCTCCTTTGAGCATCTCAGGGAGTGATTCCCCCCTTGCCATGTGCTTCCCACTCCTCCCGGCTTCGCAAAGCGTTTTGCTTTCCCCACAGGCACATCAGCAGGAGCTCTTGTTTTTCCATAACASGATTGTCTGTGTCAGGACTTCAAGGGGTGGGGCTGGTGGTGATGGCTGTACCTGTCAGGATGAATGAGAGGTGACAGYGCTGCGAGCACCGCGGGAGCCACGTGAGAACAGATGGGCTGCCAGGGATTCCTCCATCCCAGCGTGAGGRGCGGCTCTGCCAAGGTGTGTGAGGAGCAGGGAAGAACGGGAAGGAGCAGAGAAAGAAAGGGGACATTAGAGTGTCCAACGAGAGGGGACATTGGAGTGTCCAACAGCTGGGAGCAGTGGGTGCAGGGACATGATGGTTCTGGGGCTGGGGATGGGTGGAGGGATGGATGGATGGATGGATGGATGGATGGATGGATGGATGGATGGATGGATGGATGGATGGATGGA
>NW_026623475.1:279031-286677 GCF_030028575.1 Malurus melanocephalus
TCCAGAAGTGTTTCAGCTCTGTTGGGGTGGAGGATGCTTCCACTCTGAGTCGTTTGGGTTGAAGGCCAAGGTGTTCCCATGGGACGCATGTTGGGTGGAGAACTCCTCCCTCAGGACTGGTCAAATGCTGCTTCTGGCCATCTCAGGGGGAAATTGTGCCCAGGCACCTCAGTGATCCTGCAGAGCCCTGGAGGAGCCCCCAAACCCAGCGTGGATCCTCATCCAGGCCAAGGGATCAGCCAAATCAAACCCAGGAGCGCTTGGAGGGACATTGAGCAGGTCAGGAGAGCTGAGTGGCCACCCCTGGACAGAACTCCTGGACTGCAGTGGCCAAACCCACTTTGGGCCTTGGTGTCCCCCAAACCATCTGTGGGGTCTATGGGGTCTGTGGGGTCTGTGAGGTCTGTGGGGTCTGTGGGGTCTGTGGTGTCTGTGGGGTCTGTGGTGTCTGTGGGGTCTGTGGTGTCTGTGATGTCTGTGGGGTCTGTGGGATCTGTGGGATCTGTGGGGTCTGTGGGGTTGCCTTCCCCTCCACGGCCTGGCTGTAGGGAGAGTGCCCTAATTCCCAACTCCTGGGTTTCTCCACACCTTCTGCCATCGGCCTCTCTGCCCCGGATCGCCGGTGCCCCTGTGCTCTGTCCCCGCTGTGACCCCCCTGACCCGACCCCGAGGTTTCCTTCGTTTCCTTCGTGCTCAGCCAAGGCTGATAAGGGGAACCAGAAACAGCTTTGACCTTTCAACCGCAAATCCCCCTGCGAGGAGCCCAAGCTGTTCCTCATCTCAAAGGCTCCTTGATGGGAAACAAAACCCCTGTGCCGTTGAACTTTTAAGGAATTTCACCCCCAAAAAAACTTCGAGGCACCCAGAGAAAGGCCCCCTGTGGGGCACGGGGTGGGTTTAACCCTGCTGAGGAGCGGGGCCAGCACGTGGGATGTGTAAGGAGTGCTGTGGGCTGATCAGTTGTTGGASAGTTGATCTTGTGTTTCCTTCCCCATCTCTCCTTCCCTCTGGGCTGCTCTGCTCACCCCTGGGGACCCACAGATGGGGTGCAGAGTTTTTTGGGATGCTGGGCACTTCCTTTGCTCTTTTCTGAGAGTGAGAGACCCCAAAGATGCTGAGGCTTTACCTCTGCCAGCCCCAGAGGGGACAGACAGACCCCTCAGTGTTCCTGTCCAAGACGTGGGGATGGAACCAGATGACCTTTAATGTCCCTTCCAACCCAAACCACCTTGTGATTCTGTCATTTCAGTGATTTCAGTGCAAACCGTTCTGTGATTGTCATTTCAGTGATTTCAGTGCAAACCCTTCTGTGATTCAGTGATTTCAGTGTAACCCTTCTGTGATTCTGTCATTTCAGTGATTTCAGTGATTTTAGTGATTTCAGCGATTTCAGTGCAAGGCCTTCCATGATTCTGTCATTTCCAACCCAAACCATTCTGTGATTCTGTCATTTCAGTGATTTAAGTGATTTCAGTGATTCATCCTGTAATTCTGTCATTTCAATGATTTCAGTGCAAACCCTTCTGTGTTTCTGTCATTTTGGTAATTTCAGTGCAAATCCTTCTGTGATTCTATCATTTCAGTGATTTCAGTGCAAACCCTTCTGTGATTCTGTCATTTCCAATACAAACCATCCTGTGATTCTGTCATTTTGGTGATTTCAGTGCAAACCCTTCTGTGATTCTGTCATTTCAGTGTGTTCAGTGTGAACCCTCCTGTGATTCAGTAATTTCAGCTCTCACCTGACGTGCCCATGGAAGCAAACCTCCATCCTCTCTTCCTTTCCCCTCCTGAAGCAGCTCAGTCCAGCTCCCTGGCATTCCCTGCTCACGCCCTCTGGGTCACATTGTGATGGGAAGGTGATGGCTGGAGGTGTTGGAGCTCCTTAATTGCTTTGAGCRTTTTAATTGTGGAAACACAACAGCGGGAGACGTGGCGGCTCAGCAAAGGGATCTGTGCTCTGCTCCAAGGGATTGGGCAGCGTTCCCGTGTCCCAGTGGATGTTTGGCCCCTGGTAAGTGGATTTAGGCTTTTTTTTGGGACCTCATTCCCCTCCTTGGTGTGGCTGTGGGCTGTGTGAGAGCCTCCAGGGTGGAGGAGAATGTGCCCTGACGCTTTTCCCAAATACATCCCATTTGGTTTCCATCACTTGAACTTTTCCAGGATTTTTCCCCGCACYGGGTATTTACCAAGAGCAACTCCACGGGGCTGTCACAAGTGGTGTYGAAAGCCTGAATCCCACAGGATCGGGCCCTAAACACCAGCAGGTTCCTTATATTGCCTCTGTTACTAACCCTGTGTTTCCCCTGCTGTTGCTTAACCCCCTTAATGGGATCTGCGCCGGTTCAAAGCCTCGGCAGCAGCAGGGGGGAAAGCTCAGAGCAATCAGTGGAGGTGAACTCTGCCAAATTGGAGCAAGAGATGCCTTCCTCCCGCTGCCCAAACAGCCCACAGCATTTTCCCATTAAACCGCGGTGCCCGGAGTTATTGGGAAGAAGAAAGAGCCGGGACCAGCCCTTGCTGCATGGAACCAGGGTGAAAACCTGCTGGATTTGGGGTGCAAACCTCCTGGGTCTGGGGTTTCAAACCCCCTCGATTTGAGAGTTTAAACCTCCTGGGTCTGGGGGTTCAAAGCCCCTCGATTTGAGGGTTTAAACCTCCTGGATTTGGGGGTGCAAACCTCTTGAGTCCAGGGGTTCAAATCTCTAGATCTGGGGTTCAAAACTCCTGGGCCTGGGGGTTCAAACCCCCTCGATTTGAGGGTTTAAACCTCCTGGGTCTGGGGGTGCAAACTTCTTGAGTCCGGGGATTCAAATCACTGCATCTGGGGTGCAAACCTCTTGGGTCTGGGGGTTCAAACCTCCTGGATTTGGGGGTGCAAATCTAACCTCCTGGGTCCGGGGGCTCAAATCTCCAGATCGGGGGTGCAAACCTCCTGGGTCTGGGGGTTCAAACCCCCTCGATTTGAGGGGTTAAACCTCCTGGGTCTGGGGGTGCAAACCTCCTGGATTTGGGGGTGCAAATCTGCTGGATCCGGGGGATCAAATCTCTGGATCTGGGGTGAAAACCTGCTGGATTTGGGGGTTCAGACTTCCTGGGTCTGGGGTTCAAACCTCCTGGATCCAGTGGTTCAAATCTCCTGGGTCTGAGGGTTCAATCCTCCTGGATTTGGGGGTTCAAACCCTCTGGGTCCGGGAGTTTAAATCTCTGGATCTGGGGGTGCAAACCTGCTGGATTTTGGGTTCAAACCTCGTGGATCTGGGGTGAAAACCTCCTGGATTTGGGGGTTCAAAACCCCTTGATTTGGGAGTCAGGACTCAGCACCCAACCCCACACCTGGGAGGGGAGGCTCCTGGAGGGATCACTCTGAGAGCCCATATCCCCAGACATGGAAGCTTTTAGAAACCCATCAACTCCAGGTAATCTGGGGGAAAATGAGGGTTTTAGAGATGTGGGTCTAGGGAAAAATGACATTGCGGTCTGGGCACYGGATTCCTCATGGGAAATGTGCAGAGTGGGCCATTCTGGGTGAAAAGCATTGATTTGTGATTTTATTTTTTTGATGCTGCTCCCTACCCCGGCTGGGCTGTGCAGAGCCCAAAAGATGAAGGGGAGAGATGGAACAGGGACCCACGTGGAGGAGGGAGCTGGGGATGGAACCCCTGGTGCTGGGCACTTGGGAGGGTCTCAGATCTCTGGGTTTGGGGTCTTGGGGGATCCTGTGGGGTGAGGGGGCTCTATAGGAGGGATTTTCATTTGGGGCAGAGGTTCCCAGAGCCCAGAGGTTGAATTTTACCCTTGAGGGACCACCGTGTTTGGGTCTGATGTTGCTAATTTGGGTAACCCAGATCCCAGCCCATCCTCTCTCTGCTGGTGGAATCACTCCATGAGCAGGATCTGACCCAGACCAGCAACCCTCCTTCCCTCCAAACAGCATCTCTGCCTGGCCCTCCATCCTCCCCCTCTCCTGGGGTTTCCTCCTGCCCCGCTTTTGGGAAGACATTGCTTGGGAAAGAGGAAACAGAGCCCCCCCTGCTCCCAGGGCCACATGTGACCGGTGGGAYGGGGTTTAATGGGTCCCAGGTGTGGCTCCCGCTGCCCCTTCCCTTCAGCTCATGGGGGGAACTCGATCCCATAACCTGACCCGGGGCATGAGCTCAGCCAGGCTTTGCTGACCCCCCTTCCGCTGCCACACGAGGAGTCACGGCTGTTACCCCAGCAGAGCATCCCTCTGTGTGCCTCCGCTCCCCGAGGGGCTCAGAAGGGTTATCCCACCCTCGGGGACTGGGAAATGGGATAAAGTTGCACCAGRAAGGTTAATGGGCAGCAGGAGGGAGGAGGTTGCTGCAGCATCGTGGTTTTTTTGCTCTCCATCCCTCCAGTACTGCCTGTCTGACCAGTGGGGTGCCGAGGGTGGGATAACCCTCGGGATTTTGGAGCATCCCCACGCTCCTGCCCTGCAGACCATCCTGCTGGGAATGCTCTCCTCAGGGGGAAGGTGTAAAGATTTTTCCTGTGTCACTCCAGCTCGCAGTAATTTCATCACTTCTTTTAATTTGAAGGAGGCCAGACCTCAGCATTCACTGACCCCATGGAGGCTGTGCAGTTTTCCAGGCTGAGATCCATCCCATAACTCCAGCAGGGCCGGCTCCCAGCCCAGCCAGCTCCCTGGATTCATCCTCCCCATGTACAAAACCCCTCCTGGGCAAGGGCACAGCCGCTCACAGCTGCTCAGGTTTTTCCTTGGAAGGGGAGAGGGTTTTACCCAGCTCCAAAAGGGGGATGAGCCCTCCCTGGGTGGGGAAAGAACATTTGCTATCGGGAAGACTCATCTGGAATCAGGTGTGGGAACTGTGCAGTGCTGTGAGCTCCATCATCCCACTGCCTGTGCTTCCTGCTGGGGACACCCCACCCCAAAAATTGCCCTGTTGCTCCTCACCAAACCCTGGCTTTGGGATGATGTTTTTTCCCCCAGGATTCTGTTGGTCCCAAAGGAATGTGGGAGAGCACTGGGAGGCAGAGCTCCTGTTTGTTGTTTTAATAAATCCGGAGCAGACAGACCCGGTGTGGAGTGGGATCCTCTTTGGGGGAGACCCCAAMAGAGAGCTCAGCCCCATCCTGAGCTGCTGCCAGTCCCTGACTCCTGGAAAAAGCTGTTCCCGTTGGTTCTTAGTTTGGAACAGAGGCTGAGGGATAACAGGATGTGGGGTTGAGACTTTGGGAGTTGTTTTCTTGGATGCTTCTGCAAACATCTTTCCTCCTGTGTCCTGTCATAGCAGCCTGTAAGAGAGGATGAGGATGAGGATGAGGATGAGGATGAGGATGAGGATGAGGATGAGGATGAGGATGAGGATGAGGATGAGGATAAGGATGAGGATGAAGATGAGGATGGTGATGGCTCCCTGCCATGGCTCCAGAGCCCAGCACAGGTTCACATTCTCCCCACCACCCTATTCCATGCACCCACACCAGGCCCTGTGTGGTGAAGCCAAAGGGCAGGAGGTGAGTGCTGTGCCCTCCCCAAACAAGCAATCSCTAGCAAAACCCCAAAATTCCCCCCTGGACATGCCCCAATGTGTTCTACCAGGCAGGTGACCTCAAAGGGACCTGGGCTCYGTGCCTGTCCTGGCTGCTGCTGATCCAAAGGCATCGACCTCCCAGCCCCATCCTGGCTCCCAGGGCCTCCCTTCAGCCCCAATTTCCTGCAGAGCCCGGTGATAAGAGGCTGATCCTCAGCCATGGAAATCTGATGCCCCGGTGTCAGGGAACACAGGTCCTGGGGGACCGTGGAAATCCGGCTGAGAATGAGCAGATCTTGCTGCTTTCCCTCCTTCATATTGCAAAAAAAATCCTTTGGAGAATGGATGAGGTCTGAGCCCGGCTCCCTGGGATTGTCCTGGCCTTCATCCCCCTGATCTGTGCTGGCAGTGCTGGGTTCTGTGGGTGAGAACCTYCCAGGAGCACCTGCACCCATTGAGGCACCCCAAAAATAACTGGGTGCTCATGGTCAATTAACGTCCTCTCTGTTTTTAGGCTTTGCTGTGGTCGCTGAATCCCAGGGACTCATGGATCCCTCCTGCTCTCTGTGAGTCAAGGACATTCCCCTCTCTCTTCTCCCTTCATTTGCAGTCTGTCCTGGCCACGTCCAAGGAAGAATTAAACCCTAAAATCTCCCCACCCCAAGCTGGTCTGGGGGCACATTCTGGGCAGGTGAGGGGTGCTGTGGGTTTTTCCTGGTGAAGGCACTGGTGGGATGTTGGCTTTACTGGACTGAGGGGATGTCTCAGCTCACACCCACCCTGCAGAAATGTTCTCTGCCCAACAAGGATCTGAGTAATTCCAATTTATTTATTGCCCAATTTCTCAATCTGGCTGTCCCCTGCCTGTGCTGTGTCATCCCTCTGCTCTGCTGGCTCTGGGGACTTTGTCCTCCCYACCAATCTTGAGTTTGGGGTGGATTTTTCCCTTTCCAGGTGCATTTGGACCAGGTGTTTCAGCCTGGAGCTGCACATCCCAGACCTGACCGCAGCAGGGTTAAACAATCTCCAGGTTTTTCCTGTCTCTTTCCCAGCAGGAATTGATTCAGCTCCAGAACTGCTGGTCCTGGAGGGCAGAGGGAAGGCACTGAGGTAGGAAAACCAGACATCTCCGAAATTCCACTCTGCTGCAGACACTGCCCTGCTTGGAGGCCTGTAAATCCAGAAATCACTCTAATTTAATGGAGCTGGTTTCTAGATTGCTTCATCCCCGTGCCAACCACTGCAGCGATTGAACTAAACTGATTTTCTGGAGGAATTCCTTGTTTGGGAGTGCTGGAATCCGCTGCTCTGCTGCCACTGGGGCAGTTCAAGCACCCGAGGGTTTGTTTCTTTGTAGGATTCTGCCTGGGTTTAGAGCTGGTTTTGATCCCAGGGGAGCTCCAGGGATGATTTTTCTCTCCCCTTTACTGCTTGGAGAAATCGGTGTCGCTGCCTTGGCCCTGTCCCGTTCTGAGGGGACAGTCAGGGGTCTGCACAGGGTCGGGAGGGATGTTTGCAGCACCGGGATCGGGAGGGGAATTTGGGATCTGCAGCACACTCGTGCCTCTGTCCAACAGAGCGCAGACGTGGGCAGGGCACGTGAGTCTGGAACCGAGAGCCTGCTGCAGGAGAAATCCTGGCTGAGCAGCCAARATCTTCAGTTTTCCACCCAAATAAAGTGTCAGCCAGCAAACGGGCTGTATCCAGGGCAACGGCGATGCCTCGGAACGCGGGTGCGCTGRGATCGCGTCTGGGATCCCTCCGGAGCAGCCCTGGGGTGGGGTGGGGTGGCTGCGGGCATCACCGCGGGTGGGAGCGGGGGTGAGAGAGGGGGTGGGAGACTCTCGGGGGTCTCCCGAGGCTGCGAACTCCCCCCGAGCTCACCGAGATGCTCCACTGCCATCTAGTGACAACGGGACCCGGGACAGGGGCGGGCGGTGGCACCGGCCCCGGGTGGACACCGCTGGGTCCTCCCCGCTCCTCCCGGGATGTGCAGCCCCCGCGGGGCTGGAGGGGAGAGCAGAAAAGGAAAAGGGGTCTCTCCATCGCGGCTGATTCCTTCCCTGCAAGGACAGAGCGCGATCCCTGCTGCCCGTCCCATGGAACCCACTGCCTGGGTCAGGCTGG
>NW_026623475.1:287859-311001 GCF_030028575.1 Malurus melanocephalus
CAACCTAAACACCTCCAAACAACCCAGACACAATCAAACACTACCCAAACACTTCCAAACCGGGCTGTTACATGTTAAAACCCTTATTTTTCCAAAGGAACTGACAAGAACGAGGTGCCYGTGCAGCTTTGGCATCCCGGACATCCCTCTTCCCTCCCTCACCAACAGTTAAATTATTTAATGCCTTTAACATAATTAACACGTTGCAATCCTAAACTGCGAGCAGCTGCCCAGCCCTGCAATTTCTCCTTCCAGCTGCCCATTAATGCCTCCCTCCGGGCGATTATAAGGCAGGAAAAGGCCGCAAATCCCAGCCCTGAGCTGGAGGAAAAGGAAGGAGCGGGGCAGAGGAGCAGTGCGCGTTAACATAATTCCCCCACTGCAATCCCAGATTGCTCGGAGGCTGTCCGAATCCCTAATTTATCCCGCTAATGCTCCCACAGCGGTTCTAGCTGCAGCGTTGTCCTGTTCCCTGATTTTTTTTTTTTTTTTTATTTCTTGCGCTGTCTCTCTCCTCAGTTTCCCACTTAAATCACCGCAGTCGCGTGAGGATGACGCTGATACGCCTCCGATCTGTAATTACCTTTTCATACGCTAATTGAGTAATTCGGAGAGGCAATTACCCGGGGAAACGAGTCGGGAAGAGGGGCTGGATCGGTGTCCCAGGTTTGGCTGATCCCGAGATCCATCCCTGACCCTGAGGGAGATCAGAAGGAGGGTCCTGCTGAAGGCACCCCTTTCCTATCACCCTTTCCCCCCCTTTAAATGCTGAAGTGTCTGATCCTGGGGTTTTATCCCGCTGTGAGGGCTCACCCGGGAATAGCAGTCTGTTTCCAGACCCACCTCAGCGACAGGATTCCCAGAATCACAGGGTTCACAGAATCACAGGATTCCCAGAATCACAGGATTCCCAGAATTCCCAGAATTCCCAGATTCCCAGAATCACAGAGTTCCCAGAATTCCCAGATTCCCAGAATCACAGGGTTCCCAGAATCACAGGATTCCCAGAACTCCTACATTCCCAGAATCACAGGGTTCCCAGAATTCCCAGATTCCCAGAATCACAGGATTCCAAGAATCACAGGATTCCCTGTGCCAGGTTCAGATCGGGCTCCCCTGGGCTCGTGTGTCGCTGTCTGGGTGCCCCCAGTGCTTGGCTCATGTCCAGCCAGACCCTGCTCCCCCTGATCCAAACCTTCCTGGGATGCTGGAAAAGCAGCGYGAAGTTCCAAGGGAATGGATGAAGCAGGAAAAGGAGGGCTGGGAGCAGGATTTGCTCCAAGAGGAAGGATCTGACTTCTTTCACCTGCTGTTTTTACCAGTTGCTGCTCTCAGCTGATTCTGCTCAGTGAGGGACATTTTAGGATATATTTTCCCAGTTTTTCCTGGCAATCCTTCAGGGCAGATTTTTATTTAGGTCTCCCCCTAAACCCAGGACACTTATTCACCTCCACATCCCCTTCASTGCTTTCAGACTCTCCCCTCCACCAATGCCCACAGATCCATGCCCATCTTTTGGCTTTATTGGGWTGATTTTCCCCTGCTCAGAGACTGAGCACCAACAGCTCCTCACACCTGGTCAGTGCAGCTCTGTGTAACTTTGGGTTTCAGCATCAGACTGCCCTAAGGAAGGAATTCAAACCCCAGGCACGGCCCCTTCAGGCTGCTGGCAGCACAATTCCCKATTGTGCACACTCCGGTGAGGGATGTGCAGCTCTGGTGCTTCTCAGAGCCCTGGGATTTCCCAGCCGGATCCCTCCTGCCACGGKGGAATCAGCTGCCTTTTCTCCTCTGAATCCCAGGGGTTTCGCAGGACACGAGGTGTCCCCTGTTATGGGACAGCACAGAGAGCTCAGCATTCCCAGTGTGGAGCCCTGCAATCCCCCATGGGGCCGCCCTGCAAACCCCACGGTGCCAGTGGGGTCACAGCTCCTGCTGGTTTTTCCTTGGGGTGCAGAATTGTCTCTGCATTTCCTCCCGGGATTGTCCCTGCTGTGTACAGCAATTAACAGGCTCTGGTTAACGGGATCCACGGTGGGGGTTGGCAGATCCAGCCCAGCCCAGCGAGGGTTGGGGGGTCTTGGGGAACCTGAGAACCCCCCCAAAGGGCAGGCGGTGCCCGGCCATAAATCAGCACCGGCCTATGGGGGARTGGATGCTCCACGGTGTGAGCCCATCCCTGCTGAGCAGTCGGCGGCTTTTTGGGTGTGGATGAAGGAATAATTTACATCTGGGGATTCCCTCTCCCCTGACCTCCAACAACGCACAGAAGGGCTGTGGGGAGCACAGGGCTTGTTATTATTTGTGTTATGGTAGGACCGGCACAAACTCCTCATGGGCTGCAGACCTTGTGCTGGTGGAGACCCCAAATCCACCCAGAGTGGTGCTGGTCCCTCAGTGCGGGGGTCCTGATCCATTCCCCAGGTGGAAGAGGGGGTAGGAGAAGCTCGGGGGTCTCYCAAGGCTGCAGACTTTCTCCAAATCTCACAGAGATGCTCACTGAGGAAGGCAGGGGATGCCCAAATTTTTATTTTAGATTTTGATTTTCTTCCCTGCTCATGCCTATTGGCATTGGTGATTTTGGGGTGTGGGGAAAGCAATGCTGCAGGAATGGGGACCCTGGGTCAGGGTTTTGGGCACCACAAGGGTGATGTTGGAGATGCAGATGGATCAGAAGGAGATGCTGGAGGGAGCAGAGGGATAATTATAGCCTGGAGCAGAGCTCAGCAGCCCCAGGTGCGCATCAAACCCTGCAACTGAGGCATCCTTGAAGAGCTGCGAGGGATGGGGCATCTGCCTGCTTAAGAGAAGCATCTGCCGCTGCTCCAAGCAGCTTTTCCATCCCCTGCTCCAGCGTGGCTCTGCTGGAGTCGGCTGCCGGAGGTCCCTGGCCCCAGGGGCGGGTTGGTGCCGGAGCCATCCCTGTCAGACGCGGCTTCCCCAGCCCAGCAGAACGCGGCTCTCGCATCACCTCAGTCTCGTCCCGCCCCGTTCCCGAGCGTTCCCCGCGGGCCCAGGCTGCTGCTGGGGACCCGCTCCCTTCAGCGGCAGCTCCTGCAGCAGAGCCCAGGCAGCGGAGCTGAAASGAGCCCGAGCGATTCAAAGCACCCGCAGCAGATGGTCGGAGCCGTCTGTCTCCTCGCTGCCGCCCCCTCGCTCTTCCTCTCCTCATCCTCTATCCCGATTCTTCTTTTTTTGCTGAGTTATCCCCCCAGGGTTTCCCAGCCAAGGAGGACCCTCACATTTTCCCGCACCCCCAGCCCCGATTTCCACCCGGAGCAAACACAAAGCTCCTCAGCCGAGCCGAGAAATGAGATGAGGGGACACTGAGGCACGAAGAAGGCTGGGACCTGCTGGTTCCCCCTGACCTTCCTCTCCCAGCTGCACAGACGCTGCCACATCGTTTTTGTGTTTTGTGTCCTTGGCTCCAGCTTTAAGCATCTTTTGAAGGAGCTGTAAATTCTGGGTAACAGAGAAGGAAAGGTTAAAATATCCATAAAATCAGCCTGGTTCAATATTTTCTCCCGGCTTCCCAAACTCTTCCCTGGACTCACAGGCGCCTCCCCAGATYCTGCACTCAGCCCCGGGGGTTGAATTTCCAGGTGCTGCAGCCAAAAGGGAGCTGCAAGTCTCTCAAAAGGCCACGGGCTTTGCAATCCCCTCTCCCAAACACGAACTTTYCCCCCCCTGTGCCCGGGTGACTCCCACATTCCTGCGCGGTCCCTTTCTCAGCGTCACCGAGCCGCGGTCGAGCCCTGCAGCGGGGACGATCCCGGCTTTATCCCGGCCTCAGAAAGCTGCATTGTTTTTTTTCGGGGGGTTGATTTCTCTGGTTGTTTGTCTCTCGGCCCCCTCCGGGTTCTCTCTGGCGCTGCCAGTTTTGTTGGATGCCCGAAGCTCGTCGCGGGTGGCGGTGGTTGATCCCGAGCCGGACAATGGAGCGTGCTGCTGTCTTGGCAGCGGCTCCCTGCGCCGCCGGCCGGGAATGCCGAGGGATAGGGATGGGGATGAGCGGGCGAGTGCTATTTGGACGCTTTCCCACGTAAAGGCTGAGCTGCGTGGGTGTTTCCACTGGGAGATGYCCCGGGAGRTCCCTGAACCCCCAAATCCCTGARCGGGTTTGGGGTGCTCCCGCTGGGAGGTTCCATTTGGGATCCTGAAGCCCTGATGGGGAGTAAAGTCCTGTGTGCTGAGGGCCTGAGGGAATCCCTCCCTGATCCTATCAGGTGTGGCTCCGGCTTCGCTCGGCTCCAGGTGGGGCTGGAAATTCGGGGGAAGGGATGGGCACGGCAGAGGAACCCCGCTCAGAGCCGGCACAGAAAGCTCTGGGAAGTGGGAGAAAGGAGGAGACACCAGAAAAGGGAGGATGGAGCAGGTACAAAGCCAGACCCCAAAGCACAGACTCCAGATCACAGCCGGCCCTGCTCTTCCCGGTGGGAGGCTCTGGCCGGGAACATCTCCCATCACACTTCCCCTAAGCAGACCCGCCTCCTGCTGTCACCCCCGGCCAGGTAAGGAACCTCAGGGGTGACAATCCYCCTCTCTCAGCTCCTTGCAAAGCTGCAGGAATCCTTGCCTTGCCTGAAAACCCCTCCCTGTCCTGACATCTTGCGAAGCTGCCGCTCTGAGGGTGCTCAAGGCACGATCCCGCATCCCTGGCGTGAGTCGGAGTGGGCAGCGTGACCCTGCGGGACGCACAGACTCATCCCAGGAGACGCTGCCCTGGCAGGAACGCTCCTCGAAGCTTTCCCGAGCCTGGTTCTTTCTCCTGGCCCTGCTGCAGCTGGGCTGGGGCTGCGCTGTGGGATGGGATGGGAGAGAAGAACCGGCCCCGGGGGCTGATGAGGGGAGATGCCTYCGCTGGTGCCAGCTGCAGCGGGGAGCCTGTCTCTTCCCGATGGATGGGAGCGCAGCGGGGAGGGTGAGCAGGGCTGGCATCCTGGCTCTTCTCTCCAGCAGCGTTGCGCATTCCTYGGGGCTCTTTCTGTCCTTAACGCTCGTTAAGGACCTCGGAGGGCTGGGGGGCACCGGGGAGGGCAGGGCAGCTCATCCCAACCCGCCTGTCTTCACGTGGGTGATCGTTTCCAGCTGAATTGCTGCGATGGGATTTTTGGGGTTTTTTTTATCAGCTGCTTCAGTCTTCCCAATGACCTTTCTCAGCCCTGAGCCCTCCTGGGTTTCCCCAGGAGGTTTTCCCCCTCTGTCTGTACAGCTCGGGAGGGGCTGGATCACTGACAGAGACGTTTTATTGAAGGACAAGGTGGGAACACCCGGCTGGGTGATGGCCGGGGGATCCAAAGAGAAAAACCTGAGCTGTGCCCAAGTCTGGGGTAAGAAAACGCAGTCCCTTGGCCAAATGTTTTAGGTTTCTTCCAGACTAGGGGTGCTCTCAGGGCACTGAAGGGTGGGTTTGTGCCATGTCAGAGCCGGTGGGCATTCGTACAACATCTGCTGGCTTTGGGGACAGCTGAGGAAGGACAAGGAGCACAGCACTCGTGTGCCTGGTAATGCTGAGACAGAGCTGCAGGTGAAAAACACCAGCGGGAGGGAAAACCGGGCTGGATCAWTGCCCTCTGCTGCTCTCCATCCGTCACGGCTCAGCCCAAACAGCTGCATGGGGCTGCCAGGGGCTCGGGTGAAGGTCTCCGGGAGCACAGCAGATCCTTCTCCAGCTCCAGGTGAAGSTCTCTTGGAACASAGAGGGTGCTTCTCAAATTCCAGGTGAAGGTCTCTGGGAGMACGGCGGGTGTTTTWCCAGCTCCAGGTGAAGAATGAAGGTCTCCAGGAGCAYGGCAGGTGTTTCTCCAGCTCCRGGTGAAGGTCTCTTGGAAYRCAGAGGGTGCTTCTCAAGTTCCAGGTGAAGGTCTCTGGGAGCACGGCGGGTGTTTCTGGGATGAGCCATGCGAGCTCCAAGCTGAATTCGCGCTGTGCTGCAGCGCTGCCAAGCCCTGCCCAGCCCCTGGAAGCAGCACAGCAGCCGTGCTGCTCCGTCCCTGCCCACGTCTTTTGCCCCAGGTGCCCCTATCCTGCTCCTGCAGAGGATCCAGCCTGGGATGTGAGGGATTTGGGGTTTTGATGCTGGTCTGGGGCAGGATGCAGCACTTCATTCCATCCTGAGGTGGAGCGGAGGGGACAGGGGCCGGCTCCTGCTTTGCTGGGACTTTTCAAGGTGATCTTCTGGGAACAGGAAAGATTTTCACTTGTGCCAAGCTCTGAAAAGAAGCAGGGATCAGGATGAACACACCACGCTGTGCGGATCCATCCCTGTTTCCTCGCGTCCCACATCCACCCTGTGGGGCTGATGGATCAGTCCTGCCCCACTCTGATTGCCGGGTGAGYCGGGCATTTCACAGCCTGGGATTTYCCCCGCATTTTCCCTGTTCTCTCAAAAGGGATCATTAACATCACCTCCCTCCTCTCAGCTCTGTTCATCTGCTGAGGGCTGACCTGGCTGTGGGGAGCCAATCCCGTAGGGAAAGGGGGAAAATCGGGCCAGGGGAGCTCAGCTCCCAGCGGGGGGAAGCTGAAAAGGGGGATTTGGGAACGGTTTTGCCTGGAAACTTAGAGAAAGCAGCATCCTGAGGAAGAAGGTGTGACGTCAAAGGCAGCGCTTAAAATATACCCAGGGCAAAATCACATGGCAGCTGGTGAAACAGGAGCTGCCGGGCTCCRAGTCCCGTGGGAGCCTCGTGGATCCGGTGGGAAGCATCCTTCCCGCTGGAGCTGCTTCCCAATTTCCAGCCCCTCCCTGGGCCAGGGAGCCGCTCTGCCAGGCCGGGGACAGCGGGGAGGGCTGGGGACAGCAGGGAGGGCTGGGGACCGCAGGTGGCCGCCTGGTTGCCATCTGCTGCCAGCAGCCGGGGCCGTGGCTGCACGGCCCCGCGGCGGTTTTGGGATGACTTCTGTTGGAAGCAGCTACTGGTGGGGACCGGCTGGATGGTGTTCGGCTGCTTCTCGTTAGCTGGGTAGAAAATCAYGCCCGGTGCCAAGCTGCTGAGGGTCACCTCCCCAGAGGGATGGGGATGATGAGCAGCTCGGTGGAGTTGGCTCAGGAGCCCAGGACGTGATTTTTTTCCACACACAAGATTCAGGCTGGGGTGAAAATCCTCCGGGTTTGGCACTCTGAGCCCCGTGGAGCCCAGGGAGGTTTGCACAATCAGGGTGGGCACGGCAGGAACGAGCCAGGTGCTGGTTTGGGCAGCATCAGAAAAAACTGCAGCAAAYTCCCTCCCTGCAGGGCCGTGTCCTCCCTTCAGGGCTTGGCCAGGGGACACATGTCCCACTCAGAGGACAGGCTGAGAACTCTCTCCACACCTCCAGGAAAGAGCAGCACCCATGCAAGGAGATCTGGGGCTGAGCAGCCCTTTGAATGGGTTTTTATTTTCCATTTCCAGCCCTCTGAATGGGTTTTATTTCCATTTCCAGCCCTCTGAATGGGTTTTATTTCCATTTCCAGCCTTCTGAAGGGGTTTTATTTCCATTTCCAGCCCTCTGAAGGGGTTTTATTTCCATTTCCAGCCCTCTGGTGGGGTTTTATTTCCATTTCCAGCCCTTTGAGGGGTTTTATTTCCATTTCCAGCCCTTTGAGGGGTTTTATTTCCATTTCCAGCCCTTTGAGGGGTTTTATTTCCATCTCCAAGGACTAAATGTCCAAGGACCACTCAGCTCCCCAGAGTGGTCCAGGCACTGAGGCTGTCCCAGATCCCAACTCAGGCCTCTGAGCTGGACACAGAGGGCTGGATCCAGCTGTGAGGGAGGGATTTTTGGGTCTTTCCTGCTGGAAACCCTCCAGGGAGATGGAAYTGGCTCAGATGGGCCATGCAGACAGTGAGGGGCAGGAGCGAAGGTCTGGTGTGGGGCACGACATCATCCAAAGCCTTAAAAAAACGGAGATCACCCAAATCCCTTCCAAAAATGCATCCAGGCCACCAAAACCACCTGGAACTGCTGTGACAGCCTGAGCTGGGGCAGTGCCACCCAGCCCTGGYGCTCCTGAACTCGCCCCGTTGCACAACGTTGCCTCCGCCGCGCCTGCCCTGCCAGCAGCTTGGCATGTGAAGAAAATKAAGACCAGAACACAGGAGCAGCAGCTCTTTAAAGCATGTCCCRCTGCTTGGAGCCCTTCCCAGGGGCCGTGGGACATGGTTCTCATTCCTCTGCCTGGCCTGGGGTTTATTATTTTCCCCTCTATTGTGCACAGTCCCCTTTATTCCCTGCATGCCTGTCCCCTGGGGCTGRGGGAAGCAGTGTGGTTTTCTTGTGCTCAGACGTGGCTCGTTKCCTCTTCCCAAGCACCCTTTTGTCTTTCAGACATGATCTCGAGGCCAAAAATAGATGATCCCTGCTCCTTCCAGGCCTGGGGAGGAACAGCCAACAGGTGAGGGTGTGGAGGGGCGCTGGGCTGGATTAATTAGGGTCACTAATAAAGGGAGATGTTGCTTTTAAAGATAATTTTCTCCGTGATTCCTGGAGTTCCCAGTTGGGGCTGTGTGCCATCAACGCCTTTTTTGGGGACACGCTTCTCTGAGGGGTTGTCATCTCACTCTTGAGTGACCCAAGAGGTTTGGGAGCACTTGGAAGTGCCACCAGATCTGTGTGGGGTGGACAGTCCCAAGCTCAAGCCATCCCTGAGGACAGGGAAGGCAAATCGGAGTGGAATGCCCTGGATCTCCCATCCCTGGGCTCATCYCTGCCTCATGGGAACAGGGAAACATCCTGGCAGAGAGAACGGGAAATCTTGGGTGGAAAACGCTCCGTGRGAGCCAGAAATTGCTCTGCCCTGAGTCAGGCCGGGCTTTCCTTTCCCTGGGTCTGCTCCTTCCCTTCCTTGCCCGCAGCGCTGGCCCCGAAGGAGCCCCGCCAGGCCCTGGCTTTGCAGGCAAATACGCATTTAGAAACCGGAGGGCTTTATCCCYTGCAATTATTATCGCTCGAATGTAGGTCGGCTCGACAGCTTAGGTGGAAAATCATCTTCGCAGCGTTCTGGCAGCTCCGCACTCACTGTCCTGTTAATCCCCACCCTGTTCCCGCTCTGTTTTGGGGCAGAAAGCCGCGTTTGGGGGGTGTTTCGCCAGCGGAGGAGGCGCTGAGGGGGATTAATCTCCTCCCAAAGGCACGGGAAGGGGTTGGGGGTAGAGGAGAGGGGAAGCGCAGCTCCCTCCCGGTCGGGGAGAGGTTCATTCATCCCTGCGCTCCTTGCAGGGGTCCATTCATCCCTGGTTTCCTCCATCCCGCTCTGCCCGTCCGTCCCKCCCTTCCCGGAGGCTGCGGCGCGTTCGGGAGCGCAGTTTTGCCGCAGCCCTCCCGGGAGGCACCGCTCCACCCTCACCCGCTCCCTCCGAACCTCCCCGCTGTATTTTTCCTCCCCGAAATCACAACTTGCATCCTTTCAAGAGCCTCCCCCAGGCCGGGGCCCCCTCCCCAAGGGCCGGCGCTGTGAATGAATGGCTGGTGGCCCTGCGATGCCATTTCCATGGTGACAGATGGCAGCGGAAAATGCGGGGATCAGGGTCACATGAGAGCAGCGGTAAATTCAGGCGGTTATTTATAGGCTGCTGCTCCAGCGTTTATGGAAATGCGTCTGCCTTCGACCGAGCTATCAGCCCTCCGCCGGCTCTCCGGGGCACTGCTCTTCCAGGAGAGACATTACTCATGCTCTGCTTTAATCCAGACTGTTCCCGCTGCTCAGGCTGGTGGCGGAAAAGTACCGGGCAGAGGGGCTGGGGTATTTTTATTTTTTTTATTTTTTTTTTCCTGAATCTCTCTCTGAATCAGCCTCAGCCAAACGCAGCCGTAACCTTCTCCAGCATCTGCCCATGGCATCTCCTGCACTGGGAGCTGCAGTGTGACTGCCTGGGCCATAACCTGAATTTCTGGTCCTGAAAGTGTTCATATGGCAGAGCCCAAACCCAGCTTTGAGTCACTGGTTTTAGCTCTGACACAGCCAGGAATCTTCCCGTGCCTCAGTTTACCACGCTTTGGTGATGTGTGGTGAACCAAAGGGAGATTTTAAATCCACAGGGGAGGGTTTCTGACGCCTCGAGGTGTCACTAAGTCAGCCTCCCCATGTCCAGCAGGCTCATCCCTGCTCCCTGATGAGATGTGCAGGAGCAGGGAGCTGAATGGCCGGTTCAGCCCCTCCTTAATAAGGATCCTTGATTTCTCTTTGCTTAAGACCCCCTTAATCAGGTTCCTCACTCTTAATCTTTGTTTAATCTGGGTGTGCAGGGAGTTTGCTGCTGCTGCCAGCACTTGCAGCCCTCGGGACCTGCACCTCCCCTTCCCTGGCACTCCCAGCCCATGCCCACCTTCCCATGGAGACAAAACCCACATCTTTGGAAATCAGTCATGGAATCAGAGTGGCTTGGGTGGGAAGGGAACTTAAACCTCATCCATCCCACTCCTGCCATGGCAGGGACACCTTCCACCGTCCCAGGGTGCTCCAAGCCCTGTCCAGCCTGGCCTTGGACACTTCCAGGGATCCAGGGACAGCCACAGCTTCTCTGGGCACCCTGTGCCAGGGCCTTCCCACCCTGTCCCTTGTGTGTTCCCATTGATGATGTCCTGGCTGTCTGTTCAGTCCAAATCTCCCTTTTCCAGTCCGGGCATCTCATCCTTGGCTTTTTTGGCTTCTCCATCCACCAAAACCAATTTTCCAGAGCAAGGACAGTGCCAGGACACCTCATTTCAAACACAGAGAGCACCAAGACTTTGGAGAGGTCACAAGAACTGACCACAAGCCAGAGCAGCCCTGGGCAGACAGTGACCCATCTCCCACCTCTTCCAGGGTGATTTGCATCATCCATCACTCCCCAGATTGCGTGGAGCTGTCGCCACAATCCGAGCAGACACCGTGGATTTTGCACTGGGGAGGATGTTTTGATTTTTAAATCATGATTGTGACGGGCCTGTTCCCTTTCCAACACTGCCTTCCCCACGGCCAGGCCGGGGTAATGGAGTGTGGCTTCCTCCTTCCCGGGGGAAGAGGCAGAGTTATGGCCCTCGGCGCTGGCCTGGCTCCCAAGCACCTGGGAGGATTGATCGTTTTGTGCCTAATAGGCTGGAAAGGGAAACGGCTCCAAAGGCCAGGAATGTGCATAAACATTGAGTTCCAGGAGCTGGAGGGAGCGTGCTTGGGGCTGGAGGTTTGAATCCTCAGGAGTTTGTCTTACAAGTGTGTTCTTGCTCCTATCAGGGTTTCTCACTGGATCTCAGTACCAGTATCCCCAGCACTGGAATTGTACTTGTTGGTAAAATGCATCCAGGCTCCGCTGCTGGGGTTTGGATGAGCTGAATTTGTGTTTTCAGGACCGGGAGACTTTTCCATGAGGTACTGAACCGGCAGTGAGCTCCTCTGAAAACTCTTTTTCCCTGTTTTCCCTGCAGTGACCAACCTGACAGCCCTGTGCTTTTCCTCATTAACCCAATTAGAGGTTTTTGGAGGGCAGCACTGAATAAATAGGAAGAGCTGAAGCCTSCAGCAGCCTGAGAGGCTGAGGGGAATTGGGCCTAAAAAGCCAGATTTGGGGTTTGCTCACCTTCAAGAGCCRTTTGTCAGGGTATTTCTGCCTTCCTCCMGCTGGAATGTGCTGCTGTTTCCAAMYGTGTCCTGTTGGGAAGGACAGTGGGGTCCTTTAAACTGAATAATTTCATCATCTGCATTAAAGGTGGAGATCTCAGAGGCCATTCCAGGAGTTGAAGGGGCCTGCAAGGAAGCCAGAGAGGGACAATTCATCAGGAACCGGAGTGACAGGACAAGGAGGAATGGGTTTTCATGGAAAGAAGGGGAATTTTGGTGAGATATTGGGAAAAAATTCTTTTTTGTGAGGGGTTGAGGCCCTGGCATAGGGTGCCCAGAACAGCTGTGGCTGTCCCTGGATCCCTGGGAGTGTCCAAGGCCAGGCTGGACAGGGCTTGGAGCACCGTGGGACAGTGGAAGGTGTCCCCCGTGGCAGGGGTGAAATGAGATGAGCTTGAAGGTCTGTTCCAACCCAAACCATGCTCTAATAAATGCAAATATCTCATAAATCCTATCTCAAATATCTCACCRCCCCAGCTTGGCCCCACTCCTCTGGCAGAGGGAACTGCCATGGCCAGAGTTGTGACTTCTGAGCCCAGTGCTGGCTCTGGGGCCCCCGAGTGTCACAGGGCTCAGGACCAGCACTGGGYATTGTCACACTCAGGGGACAGGTTATGGATTCACCCTGAGGGAGGGGGAGCAGATTTTGGGGCCTGGCCACTCCTCCTGCCTCGCTCCTGCATGGTCTAAGCCAAAGAAATTCCTCTGAAACACCAAATAATAATAAAAAAAAACCCCATGAAATATCTCTTTCAAATAATGAAATATAGTATTAAATTTTATTTATTTAAGTTTATTTATTTAGGATACGAGGAAAAAATTCTTCCCCCTGGGAGTGGTGAGGCCCTGGCACAGGGTGCCCAGAGAAGCTGTGGCTGTCCCGGGATCCCTGGAAGTGTTTAGGGCCAGGCTGGACAGGGTTTGGAGCACCCCGGGACAGTGGAAGTGTCCCTGCCCATGGCAGGGAGTGGAACGGGGTGGCCATCAAGGTCCCTTCCAACCCAAACCATTCTCCAAGTCTCTGATGATCCATCAGGGGAAAGGGGTGACTGAACGCCCCGAACCCTCCCTTCTCCAGGGGCAGCCACAGCCGGGAGGGCACCCCCGGGGCGGCTCTTYTGGAGCCTTAGGAAAGGGTTTTATTTTCCCCACAGCACAACCAAGCCCACCCCTTGTGACAGGACTCGCTGTTACTTTTCCCCGAACGTAAGAGCCTCCCTCGGAGCAGGGGGGGTGGCCCGGCACCCCAGCTTTGACGCGCAGTCCTGGTGACTCAAGCCTGCGTCAGGGGCTGCGTGTCCCTTCGCGTTGATTTTTTTTTTCCCAAATTTTATTTTTTTCAAATTGCTTTCCCTTTCTTTCTTTCTCTCTTTATTTTTTTCCTGGAGCCCAGCGGAGATACCTCCCTCCGGCTAAGGCGAGCGGGGAACCCAGCGCGCATCCACCGGGCGGTGGCGGGCGGGGGGGGTGGAACACGGAGCGGAGCCGCCGGTACCTCGGAGCCGCCGGCAGCTCGGAGCCGTTCCCGGTCACCGCTCGCCTTTCCCGGTCACCGCCGCTCCCGTTTGCCCGGCTCCTTGCAGCCCCGGCAGCCTCGGACCGGCCCCGCCGCCGCCCGGACTCGCCCCCCCGTTACCGGAGCGGGAGGAACCTGGGTGATTCCTCCCGGGAATTTGCGCCSTTTCTGCCGGGACCGGGCCGGTTTCTCCCGGAATCGGGTCGGTTGCAGCCTCGCTGAGAGCCCCGCAGCGCCGAGGTAAGGATGCTCCCCGCGGTCCCCGCGCCCCGGTCCCGCTCCCGGGGGTGTCCCCGCCTGGCCGCTGGCTGCCGGCTGGGGGTGCCCCCTCCCCACCGGGGTCTTTTGAGGGGGAGGATGCTCGGGGCCAGGTTGGGGAGGTTAATGGAGGGGACACCTCAGCCTGGAGGCATCAGGCGTGGCCCTGATGAGGGTGGTGGCATCCAGCGCTGGGGGGGACATTTCGAGACAGCAGATGGCTGATGCCACTCCGGGGGATTGGGGGTCACCGCTGGGGGTGGCACTGGGTGCGGCACTGGGTGCCTGCCCCGCTCGTGCTGCTGGGGGGCTCACCCCCTTTGAGGATGGGTGGAAATGCAGCCTCCRGGTTGACCTTGACAATAACATTGGGAGAGGAGAAAGCATTCGGCTGCAATGAATATTTCAGCCCTGGCCCCTGGAGTGGTGGCGGTTATTGTCCCTTATTTTATTTTTACACTGCTCCCTGAGTGTGGACGGTTGGGTTTGAGGTGRAAAAATGGGGCTGGGGGTCCTGGTTTTGTGAAATGCTCACAATTGGGTGTGRAGAACCCTCGGCCCTCTCGGTGCATTTATTGCACCTCTGGATACACTCAAAGGTGCGTTTTTCGGGCTGGCGTCTTGGACAGATCCTAATTCCCATCTCTCTGGGAATGTGGGGCTCAGACCAGCTGGGAAATCTGCTCCCAGCTCTCGGTAGAGGACCCAGAAGGTGAAATCCTGCTTCCTGGATCGCGCCTTGTGTCTGAAGCACCTGAGGTTTGAATCCATCGGGAGCTGATGCAACTATTTCTGGTCTTGGTAGGAAAAAAACCTGGAGCGCCGCGGCAGCGGAGCTATTCTCGGCAGGGCGGAGAGTTCCTTGTGAATATTTCTCCAGAGGTGTCAGGACTAGGTCAAGGAACCTGGCTGGGGGTGTGACTGCTCCAAGGGAAATAAAATGTGGGTCTGAGCTGTCCACAGGGATGAGCTGGAGAGGGCTCTGCTAAAATCGATAGGATTAAAAAAAAAAAAAAAAGGGTTCAGTCTTACTCTGGAGTGACTCCACTGTTACTTGAGGCTCGCACAGAGCAGGGAATCTGGAGTTCTACCAGAGCTGGAGTCACGAGGATCGAATTTACCCCAAATCAGACGCTGACCTRCGCACGTCCAGGCGAAACCATCGCCTTGGGAGGAGAGGTCCTGCTTTTACCCCATCCCGGGCTCTGTTTGCACTTGTTTACAAAAGTAGCAGCAGCTTCGTGAATTACAGCGGGGCAGAGCATCATTTGCGGCGGCATTTGGATGCTTTTTGGGATAAATCTCGGTTGGTTTGAGGTTCAGTCAGTAACCTTTGCCTGGAGCGGGTGAGTTACAAAGGATCACTGAGATCTGAGCGGAGAAAGATCGTCTGGTGAATCAAACCGAGCCCTGAAGGAATCATATGATGGCTGGCTTTGCTCTGGTGTCACGTTATTGCAGCTCGGTGTGTGTTTCCGTGCTATAAAATGAGACGTGAAAGGAGCCCAGAGCCGATGAATCAACGGGCTCATACGCTTCGTGACAAACTCGAGTGCCAGGGCTTCTCCTCCGCCCGTTTCGTGACCCGACGGCAAAAAGGGCCCTTTCTGGAGGGTTCTCGGCACCGATTGAAGGCGAGAGTCGCATTGGGAGAACCTCTGAGGTGGGACAGGCGCCCACCTGGGCCGGGAGGAGCCCCCAGGCCGGGGGGGATTGATTGGGGGGCTGGCGCAGCCCCGGCTCCGCGTTCCCGGGGGTTATTTCTGGCGAGCGCCAGCGGGGTGGGTGTGAGGCAGAAGCGGGGGYGGCTCTGATTCATCAGCGCTCCGGTGTGGCGGTGCTAAAGCGGGACGGGACCGAGCACCGCCAGCCCCTCGGCGGGGATAATGCCGGCCCTGGTGTCACCGAGCTGCTCCCAGCCCCTCGGGGCTCTTCGCTCATCCCAAACAGCCACTTTCCCCTGTGGATGCTTTTGGGATCGATGGGAGCCCTTGGGGAGGGATTGAATCCCCTGGGAGCTTCTCCACGCCTGGCCTATTCCCTGGCGGGTTAAATCCACTTTATCCCATGGCAAACCAGTTCCTCGGGCTTCGGATCCGCTGCAGGGGTGGTTCCCACACCAGTGAAGCTTCTCGCAGGTGTCCCCGTGCTCTCCCAGCTTCTCACACYCACCCCATCCGGAGTTTGTGCCTCCCCGGGGGTGGGAGTGAGGAGGGGACGGCCCTGGTGGCACCGAGTCACCCCCGAGTCACCCCGCGTCCTTTGGGCAGAGTGATGGGAGCTGGGTGCTAATTAGCACGGCTCATTATAACGAGGGGAGAATGGGAGCAGCCCTAATGAGCCCAGATGGTAAAACGCTCCCCCTAGGAGCCAGAGGCCGAGCAGGGAGGAGCAAACCCCAGCATGGAGCAAATTTAAGATGGAGGAGTCTTGGACCAGATATATCTGGGGGAAAAGGGAAGTTTGTGTGACAGARGGGACAGGAAAGTCCTCGGGGCAGCGTAGGGCAGGGGGTCAGAGCTRCAAAAACTCTGCCTTGGGCAAAAATCTCTTCTTGGGGCTTTGGAGAGAGTTTGGGTGCTGCTGGGAGGGTCCTGCCCTTGGTTTGTTGCGGCTCAGAAGAGCGGGATGCTTCCCAAAGGATCAATCCCTGTCTCACCACAGAGACTCTCCTGACCTCAGCAAGCAGCAGGAGGGGGCCTGGAGCTCCTTTTCTCACAATTTGGGCTCCAAGCGGGTTGTGCAGAGCTCCTTGCCCCGGCTCTGGGCTGTGCAGCGCGGAGGGACGACGGGAGGGCTGCGTGTTCCTTCCCTGCCTCGCTGCCTTCCCGGGTGACCTTGGATCCGTCCCTTCCCCTCCCCGTTCCCGTCTCCMCATCTGCACCGAGCAGCCCGGCCCTGGGTGCAGGATTTCCCAGGCTCTGTGTGTCAGGGAGGATGAGGAGCTGCAAATTGATGCTCAGATCTCCGAGCTCCGAGCCGAGAGTAGATTTCCACCTCTTGAAATCCCTCAGCTCCTCTGTCTTCACTCCTCCCTCCCTCCCCTGCTCTGTGACCTTGATGGGGTGAGCTGGACCTTCCCAGGCCTGCTGATGCTTCACCAGAACMTTTTTCCTCTTTCCTGGAGGAGCTGGGGGGGATTTGTGTGGAATCTGAAGGGGGAGAAATGGTGGGGCAGGGAGGGACCAGCAGAGAGTCCCCAGGGCTTTAAATGCTGATTTTTARCTCACCCAATCTCTGCTTGGGGTGTTTCCTGCCTCAGTTTTCTCCTTCTGGACCCAAACAGGGAACAAATGTAGAATTTGGACATGGGAGAGGAGAAATCCCCCCACTCCACACCCCACCCCATCCTTTGGACTCAGAGCACGTTTGGTGCCAGTGGCTGCCCCCCTTGGATTGTGCTGTAAATCCCCATCCCTTCCCTGCCTTTCTCTGCACTCCCAGGTCCGCCTGAAAGCTTTGCTGACACATTTCCAGCCTGTTTATTGCTTCCCAAGAAAGCAAGGATGGGCTGAGACAAGGACACGTGGCTCAGAGCCTCCCTCCTCCCCTGACCCCTCCGTGATGCTACTGGCAGGGCTGGGGGTGTGTGGGGCTTTTCACTCATCCCAAAGAGCAGCTTCCCCCCCCCCATAGATGCTTTTGGGATCGATGTGAGCCTCTGGGCAGGGGTTGAACCCCTTGGGTGTAACAGAGCAGGAGCTTCTCCATCCCTGCCCTTTCCCTGCTGGGCTGAACCCAGTTTGTCCCATGGCAAACCAGTTCAACGGGCCTTGCATCCACTGAGGGCAGTCCAGAGGGATTTGGGGCTTGAGGCCACCCTGTGTCACCTGGCCAGGGGGACATGGAGAGGTGATGCCATCTGCGGTGCCAGAAACTGATGCCTGAAACAGGGCCCACCTGAAACAGAGGCCAGACAAAGTGAAGAGAATAAAAGCAGACAGATTTAATCCAGGCCTGCAGGTACATTGAGGGCAGACAAAGCCTCCTCCTGAGGCTACACCCAAAATGGACCCCGAGTCACGAGATCTTCCCCTTTTATCAATTCTGTCTCATGAACACATCGGGCCCCAATTCTCCAATGACACCTTCAGGTGATGATGTCAACCACCCCAAGCTGCTCCCCCCATTCTCTGTTGTTTCCATATTTTGGGGATCTGAGGCAGTGAAGTGTCCTTGCATTTCGGGCCCAGAGAGGAATTGTTTTGTTTAAAGATGGGAGAACAGAAGCTCAGCACTGTACACTGGAGAAGTATGAGAATACAGATACATGAAAATATAGAAGCTAAAAATCCTAAGGCATCAGAGCAATGGTCACAGTGCAAGTGAGAGCCGTGGGCTCAGCAGAGGGATCTGCTCCAGGCTCAGGGAATTGCTTTGGGAGGGGCTGGATATGAAGGTATCCATGGGGCCATGGAATTGGGAATCCTGTTCAAGGACATACCCCAGGACAYGGAGCAGGAGGAGGTCAGTTATCCCAGTGATGCTGTCCCAATGTCTCCCCAGTACTGACCACAAACTGGTGCTTTCCCCAGTCCTGCTGTGGGAAAAGCCACATTCCCTCTCCAGATGGGTGACACCAGCRCTGGTTTCACCTGGGCAAAGCTGTGGGTGCCAAGACAGCCCTGCTCTGGCAACACCAGCGAGGCTCCTGCAAGCCATGGGCTCTGAAAGACCCTAATCTGTCTTCCCAAGAGAGAGAAAAAATGCACATTTAAGAAAATTAAGGTCATAGGGACTAAGTAAACAAGCTGAATCTCCATCTGTCAGTGACAAGGGTTTTCTATCTCTCTCCAGCCCGGAAAGCTCCTGGTTGTCAGCTGATCTGCCTTGTCTTTCTCACAGGGTGGTTGTTATTTTTGGCAGATGAATTTTTGATTAAATTCCCCTTTCAATCAAAGAAATGCGTGGAAATACCTTTCCCAGATGGATTTGGACTGTGCTTTTCTGTTCGAGGGCGCAGACCTCGGGGCTGATGCGAAAGGCCGGGGAAATGAATAGGAAGAGCGGTGCTGACCTGGCTTTCCCTGGATCGTGTCCCTGTGCCGCGTGGGTTGGTGGCTTCGTGCGGGCTCTGGCTGGGCTCAGCTCCCAGCTCGGTGGGGATGGGGCTGGCAAAGGCTGGGTGTGCTCACAGCATCGCTGCCGGGAAGGATCCTCTCCCCTCCAGGCTTGGATCTCCGCCAGGCAGCACYGCCATGCCCAGGCTGGGGCTGAGCCATTGTGGGACAGCAGGAACTCCCCAAAAAAGCCATGGGGACACTGAGCCAGGGCCGTTCCAGGATTGAGATTTGGAAATCTCTGTCACGGTTTTCCGCTCTGGTTTAGTTTGGGGTCATGTCCCACGGGCAGGAAGACTCACAGCTCTGTCCTTCACCCTCATCCCAATGTTCAGAGATCCTTTCCCCACCCCGTTACAGCAGCCAAGTACCCCTGCTGCTTGCCCAGATCCTTTGGGAATGTCGCTGTCTGCAGTGTCCTGCAAGGCTCTGGGAGCCTCTGGGGTTTTGGAGGTGCAGGAAGGACCCTGCTCCTCCAGGACTGGTGTCCTGCTGCCTCTCAGCTCCTCAGAGCAACTCAATAGGGATCTAAACTGAGGAGAGGAAGTGTTGAGATCCCGAGGGATGTTGTGGGGTGTGTCCCGACTCCAAGGTGGCTCAGCATCACCTTTCCTGGAGCTGGGCACCTCCAAGGGGTTGAGGTGTCCCAGGAGAGCCATTTGGGTGCCCTCAGTGGGGCAMTGAGCTCTGGGGGCTTGAGAGTACATCCTTGGCTCTATCCCTGATCCTAAGAGAYCCTCCAGCCCCGAGGCCGAGCCCTGGCGCTCCGAAGGGAGCAGCAAACCACCCGCGGGTGATTCACCCAGCTCTGCCCGAATCCACACAGAGCCTGAGCCAAACCTGATGGAAATCCTGGGCTTTCCTGGCCGCTGGTGCGGCCCTTCCGCGGCCCCATCCCGGCCGAGGATGCTCCAGCCCCGGGCGGCCACGTKCCCGTAATCGTGCCGSTAATTGCCGCGATCGTGCCGSTAATTGCCGCGATCGTGCCGGTAATTGCCRCGATGAGCAGCGAGCGGTTCGTGTGAATGAGCCGTCGTTAGGAAATCAAACATCGCTGGCCTGGGCTCGCAAGGATAACTCAGACGGCTCCTCCGGAGGAGYCGGATCCAGGAGAGATGGGGAGCCGAGAGGGTTGCCTGGCAACGGATGCAGCCAACAGTTGAAAATAGATTTTTTTTTTCTTATAGGAACAGGGCCTGGCAARGAGGGAACTTCCTTCAGGGGTGAAAAACCACCAAGTGAGGGTGGGTGAGGGGGAGGTTTCCGGCTCACGGTGCTTTGTAACCGTGCATGGGGTGGGGATGGGTTTTGCCGCCTGGGCTGAACCCACTGCCCTGGGAAGCGTTGGGATTGTGGCCTGAATTGGATCAGAAATATTTGCCTGAAGAAATAAAGAGTTGGGAATGGCTCTGGAAAAGCCCTCAGGGTGGGGGAGATGGTGCTGCCGCCCAGCTGGGGTGGGACAGGTCCCCGAGCGCAGCCACCAGCCGGGTGTCCCGTGGGAAGTGGGGATGCAGAGGACAGGAAAGGAGGGAGCGCAGCTCTTCAGGAGAGTCACATGAGATGAGGGATTTATCATAATAAAGACAAATTTCTGTGTTTTCTCCCCTGCTGGCGTAGCACCGGGGCCCAGTCTTGGGTGGGAGCTCCCCAGTTCTCCTAGTAAGGACAGGAGGGACATGGTACTTTCCCAGTTTGGGCATCCCTGCCCCGGCAGAGCAGATTTCTACGATGTCCCAGTATTTTTGAGGCAGGAATGAAATCTGCAGGGCTGGCTGGTCTGTGGGCACCTCCTGAGGTGCTTCCACGCAGGATTGCTCCTGCTGACCCACGCTGCAGGCTGGGAAAGCAGAGGGGCCAGGATTGACGGCTCTGCCTTGGCTGCCGCTCTTTTGCAGCCGTTATCTGTTGTAAAGCTGCCTGGGGAGATTTAGCATCAGGCTGCAAGGCTTTGAAGTCACTCCTGATAAMTTCCCAGGATGCAGAGATAGCCTGGGTATTTGTCACTGTCCCCTGAGTGCTTCCAAGCTGTCGTGGAGCTGAGCCCGGGCTGTGCTGATGGTCAGGAGGGGAGGGAGAGGGGCAGGGAGGGCAGAGCCTCGGCCAGGGCTGAATTTGGTGTCAGCCCTTGTGAGGTCTGGAGAGGTCAGAGGGGTGTTAGATCGGCTCCATCGCCTGCCACTGCCCCTGGAGCCCAGGGAAATTCCTCTCTCTGGGGCCCAGGAGACTCCTCTCCATCCCTGGAAGGGTTCAAGGCTGGGCTGGATTTGGCTCGGAGCAACCTGGGACAGTGGAAGGTGTCCCTTCCCACCCAAACCATTCTGGGATTCTGTAATCCTCAACMAGAACGTTGCTCCTGGTCCATCAGTCCTGGAGAACGGAACTCTCCAGGCTCAGGTGAAGGTTCCCCAGACATGTGTTGCCTTGATGGGCCAGTTTCAATAATGACACAGACACGGTAAAGGGGAGAACAAGGGTTTTACCTCGGGATTTGGGATCCCAGGTGCACAACTTAATGGCAGAATGCACACACGTGTAATAGCAGTGATCCAAGTTTTACAGATTTCACAAATTAGCATATCTATTTAGGATTTCCCAATAAGAAATTTAACAAATGAAGTAATATCCCCCTATTCTAATGAATCCCACCCCCCAGATGAGGCCAGAGCCCAGTTTACACAGGATGTTCCAGACAGAAGGCTTCACTCAAGGCTGGAGCCTCAGGTTTGAGATAGCACAGGGCACACTGACCCCTCACTGAGGATGTTTGGTCTCTCTGCCCAGCAGAACCCTAAAACTCAGCTGGAATATCAGGCTGCAGGAATTACAAGGGTTCAGGGATACATAAAGGGTACAGAAATGTCTAAATATATAAAATATATAAAAASCTACATAAAAAGGAAAGGCAAAAATCATCAGGCATCAATCACACGGGGAGATGCAGACCCTTCTCCCCTGGTGCCGCCAGTCCCACCAGAACACCCGGGGACAGGACAACACCAACTGACCCCAGCTGCCCCTTCCCCACGCAGGCCCTGCTGATGAAGAGGAGGTGAAGCCCGAGCTGTAGCTCACCCACACGCCATTCCCTGCGGGACATCGCTGCTCTTCCCTCACCCCATCCCGCCCCGGAGCCGTCCCCATGCCGAAAAACAGCAAGGTGACGCAGCGGGAGCACAGCAGCGAGCATGTCACCGAGTCGGTGGCCGACCTGCTGGCCCACCAGGAGCCCGTGGACTACAAACGCAGCGTCCTCAACGTGACGGGCGAGGCGTGGGACAAGCAGAAGGAGGGTGATGAYGACCTGGATGCGGAGAACCGGCCGGCGTGGAACAGCAAGCTGCAGTACATCCTGGCGCAGATCGGCTACTCCGTGGGGCTGGGCAACGTCTGGCGCTTCCCCTACCTGTGCCAGAAGAATGGAGGAGGTGAGAGAGGGGCAGGGAGGGGATCAGTTCTTGGAGAAGGGGGTGCGACCCAATCCTGCCTCGCTGCGTGTTGGGGTGGGGGTCCTGGGATGGGATAGGGGTAATTTGGGCTCTGAAGTGTGCTATTTCGGCTCTAAAGTGTGTTATTTGGGCTCCAAAATGGGTTATTTGGGCTCTAAAGTGTGTTATTTGGTCTCTAAAATGGGTTATTTGGATACTAAAGTGTGTTATTTGGGCTCTAAAATGGGTTATTTGGATTCTAAAATGGGTTATTTGGGCACTAAAAAGGGTTATTTGGATTCTAAAATGGGTTATTTGGGCACTGAAAAGGGTTATTTGGCATCTGAAATGGATTATTTGGGCTTGAAACTGTGTTATTTGGGTTCAGAAGTGGGTTATTTGGGCTCTGAAATGGCTTATTTGGACTCTAAAATGTGTTATTTGGACTCTAAGATGGGTTGTTTGGGCTCTAAAGTGTGTTATTTGGGTTCCAAAGTGTGTTATTTGGGCTCTAAAATGGATTATTTGGCTCTAAAATGGGTTATTTGGGCTCCAAAATGTGTTATTTGGGCTCTAAAATGGATTATTTAGACTCTAAAATGGATTATTTGGGCTCTAAAATGGGTTGTTTGGGCTCTGAAGGGGGAATGGCTGCCAGAAGCTGTGCTGAGATGTGGGAATCTCCAGGACAGCCTCTTCCTGAAGTTTCTCCACCTTCCCACTCCAGCGTCAGGATGAATTCCCCATAGGAGCCAGGATTTCCCACTGCAACACCTGATTCCTTTGGAAATCAGGGCAGTAAAGGGAGGAGACAAGTCCCTCCATTTCCATGGGTCCTAAAGCCACATTTTGTGGCTCCATCCCCTTCCCAAACCTTCCTTCCAGCCTGCCCATGCTCTCATCCCACCCCATGCCTCCTCCTCGGGCTTCTGAGAGCACCCCAGTGCTTTCCCAGCTGTGCTGAGACCCTCCACCCTCATTTCACCGATGAGAGAGTGGATTCCTCATCATCAACCCAAACCCAGCCCCTTCCCAGCCCGGAGGGAGCCAGGCCCAGCCCAGTGTCCCCCTGTCCCCCTGAGCTCTCCGTGTTCCCAGTGCTGCATCCTTTGCCGTGGCCCCAGCCCCGCAGCTGCCGAACCTGCAGCGCTCTCAATAATTAAAAATCTCCGGTGTCATCGTCAGGATGAGTCATTCTGCCGAACAGAGACCTGTGCAGTCAGCACTCCCCTCCTGGGCTGCTCACACCCCTTCCCTTCCCTTCCCTTCCCTTCCCTTCCCTTCCCTTCCCTTCCCTTCCCT